>NC_090260.1:8879396-8904396 GCF_037325665.1 Littorina saxatilis
GCCTGAGAAACTTGGTCCAGTCTCGGTCAGCCTCGGCGTTGAACCTTCTCTGCTCGTCCTGGGTGGCAAAGCAGTGTGTCACGCAGTCCGTGAACTTGGTGTCTCTGCAGCACAAATGTAAATAAGATGTGCATGGTACCAAAAGAAAAATGTCCATGTTTCTGTAAATTGAAAATGGACATTATAAGTGTTCTTATGTTATGTTATGTTATGTTATGTTATGTTATCTTATCTTATCTTATCTTATCTTATCTTATCTTATCTTATCTTATCTTATCTTAAATGCAGCGGGCGCGGCTTAGGAAGAACTCGGTTAAGGGCAGAGATGGCACAGAAATTCAGTTTTGTTTCTGTGGCAAGCTTATTAAGGTTTCAAGGTTCTTGCTAAAAATCATCAGAAAAAAGTTGTTGTTGTCCTTAAAAGTGATATTTCAATGAATTATGGGTCAACATGAACGTTTTTGTGTGACTTTTCAAACAATAAAAAAATAAAGATATATCTTTGAAGTATGTTTTATTTTACTCAAACAAGGTCCCTAAATGCAGCAGCAGAGCGACTTCTTCAAATGTATTAACAGATTTTATGTGTTGGTCGATATCATATAAGCAGAACATATTAAATTTCAGAAAAAATCCAAGTTTGTGTACTTTGACAGAATTTCTAAAATCATTCCTGGGAAGTTCTTAAAATGTCTCTCTGTTACTGGACTAAGAAACCACTTCTTGAGAAAATTCTAAAAAGAGCAAGAAGATTGGGCAGTTAGTCTAGAAGATGAATATGGCCCAATGACGACACTGATGCACAAAAATGAGTCTGAGGAAACAGCGTCAAAAGTTTTCAAAATGGTGTCTAATGTTAATAAAACATTTTGAAAATGATCGCTTTTTTAAAAAAACGAGGTTGACGATCACAAAATTACACCGCACAATGATTCTATGGTGTTCAAAGTACCCCAAAACGCTGAGAACCCAAAGTACGTTTTTGGACGAAACGTTCGTGCCATCTCTTGCCTTAAGGTAAAGAATGGATAATACGATGAATAGTAGCTGAGCTGAGAGAAATGTAGCTGTAGATGACTGTCTAAATAAATCAAAATGACAAGTGCTCTCTATGAAGAATCGCTTCGAAGAGTCAGCTGTTTTATGTACTCACACTTGGCTGTTGAGTTAACATGATTGGTCACCGCATAATGCATACATGATACTGACGTTCAGGGAAGGTCTTTCTAGCAACAGCCTTGACCGATCTCAGATGTTAAAACGTTTACAGGGGAAAGACTGTGACTTTAAATGGCCTTGAATGCTACACACGGTGATATTGTCACACGTGTACGATAAAGACTGTGCCTTTAAGCGGCCTTGAATGCTACACACGGTGATATTGTCACACGTGTACGAAAAAGACTGTGCCTTTAAGCGGCCTTGAATGCTACACACGGTGATATTGTCACACGTGTACGATAAAGACTGTGCCTTTAAGCGGCCTTGCATGCTACACACGGTGATATTGTCACACGTGTACGATAAAGACTGTGCCTTTAAGCGGCCTTGCATGCTACAAACGGTGATATTGTCACACGTGTACGATAATAATAATAATAATAATGGAAACTTATAGAGCGCTTACCTAGAAGCTCTAAGCGCTTTACAATGACATTGCTATACACATGTACAAAACCAAAATACAGCATTAAGACACAAAAAGAACAGGAGTACAAAAGCAAATTCATCGTTTAAGTCCATGCAGTCACAATAATACAAACACACGCGTGCGCACGCACATACGCGTGCGCATACACACACACATGCTATCACCACACACATGCACAGATACACACAGACACACGTTCACACACACACACACACACACACACACACACACACACACACACACACACACACACACACACACACGCATACAGACAGGCGCACACACATACCATACAACACACACACATACACATGCACTCACATATGAATACTAATATACCTACACAATCTGCATACATGGCGTACACACAAAAAAGCCGCAGATATAATCACAAAACCAAGCTCGTGCTTATGCACATCCATTTATCTAACTAGATAAACCGATTTGTAGTTTGCACAAGGAAAAGAGAAAAAGTAGCAGCACACGATTTCCAGATCACTGGCTGCTGCAGGGGTCACCAGACAGTTTGGGAGTTACTGGTTAGTCTAGAAAATGCTGTGTGAACAGGTGCGTTTTCAGATTTGATCTAAAAGAAGAATAGGATGGACTATGTCTGACAGAATAAGGAAGGGAGTTCCATGTTTTAACAGCAGCAAATGAAAATGCGCGTTGTCCATGTACTTTTCTTTTTTTTGTTGGAATTCGGAACATTCGAGTGTCAGCGGCAGAGCGCAGTGATCTGGAAGGGACGTACAGGTTTACGAGTTCAGACAGATATGAAGGTGCAGAACCAGTGATGATTTTAAAACAGAGACACGAGCTTTTGTACTTAATTCTTTGATTGACCGGAAGCCAGTGCAGATATTTCAAAAGGGGAGTACAAGGTTGCTTCTTGGAGGATTTACAAATTAATCTTGCAGCTGAATGTTGAACCCTTTGCAGTGGTTGGATGATAGTCTGGGGGCTACCGATTAGTACTGAATTACAAAAGTCTATTCTAGATAGCACACACGAAGAAATTAGTGTTTTGGTGGCCTCTTCAGTCAGACAAGAGCGGACTGAACTAATCCTTTTCAACTCAATGTATGCGGCCTGGCAGGTTTTGGTGACATGCTGTTTCATAGTCAGATCGCGGTCAATAATGACTTAAAGATCGCGGACTTTATCTGCAAAATCAATGCTAACAGCACCGAGTGTTACTGCTTTTGGAAGAGAGTGAGTTTTTTTGGATTTTGAGAAACACATCGCCTCGGTCTTATCGTCATTCAGTTTGAGTTTATTTTCTGACATCCATGTTTTAACAGTTGAAGTACAGATGTTTAGAGAGTGAAGGAGGTTAGGAATGTTTTCAGGTGATTCTGATTTGTATAGTTGTGTGTCGTCTGCGAACATTTCATGCTCGACGGAATGAGTCGAGATTACATTGGACAGAGGAGTTGTATAGAGAATAAAAAGGACAGGACCCAGCACAGAGCCTTGTGGGACGCCAAACTTAAGGGGAACTGTGGCTGACTGGTGGTCACCAACAAGAACAAACTGCTTTCTCTCAGTTAGATACGACCGAAACCACTGAAGTGCGGTATTGCGAATGCCAAAAGCCTGCTCCAACCGACGGAGAAGAATTTCGTGATCGATGGTATCGAACGCAGCCGAAAGGTCCAAAAGTAGAAGAACCGAAACTTTATCTTCATCAAGGGAGACTAAGAGATCATTTACTACGCGTAGAGTAGCGGTCTCTGTACTGTGTCCTGGACGGTAAGCAGACTGGTGAGGGCTCAGGAGATTGTTACAAGAGAGATGGGAAGCAAGTTGGTGGAGAACGATTTTTTCAAGAAGCTTAGAAAGGAAGGGAAGATTTGAGATAGGTCTATAGTTCTTCAGTTGGTTAGGATCTAGTGAGGCTTTCTTTAGAATGGGTTTTACAACTGCCTCTTTGAAACTAGAAGGGACAGTACCAGTTGTCAGTTATTCATTTACAATGTTTGTAATGGAAGGAAGAGGAAGCCTACGGACAGACTAGAATAGAACATGCACATAACACAGAATGTCTGCACAGCACACACACACACACACACACAGCAATACAGCACACCGTCTTGTACCTCCTTCTGCCCTGCCGAAGTCGGGGTATCCTTTTTAATCCACCGAACAATTAATATCCACAGCCATGTGTGTCTCCTGCCTCCGAACACACACGCTACAGAGCTCGACTCGATGTGCGCAGTTTCGTATAAAAATTATTTTCCAAATTTCCCCACTGTGTTTTATAAAATAATCATATTATGAAAGCACTTACATTCTTATCTTAGTTGTTATGTATTCATTGTTAGTAAACATCGGCATTGTTCATGTTTTGCTTTGAACGCAGTCATTGTTATTTGTGGATCACAGGCGCCTGATGTGGGTGGGTCACACGCGTGTGAATGTTGTGCCCGGTCCTTGTTTTTGTTTCTGTTATTATTTTAGTTAGCAGGTCTAGTTGAGCACGTATTAAGTATCATGTACCCACTACTAGTCATTGTGCATTTTAGTTAATGGACTGATGATGTCATTTGTATGGAGTCGACGCACGTGCGAGGATATGTATGTGTGGGAGGGGGGGGGGGGGCGCGGGAGATGGAAGCTTGCTGTATGTTATGTAATGTATATATTGTGTGTGATACGTGGAAATGTGATACTATTTATTTGCATGTATGATACAGGTACAAATGTGATAATTGTAGGCTTATACTAGTGATTACTGTGTGTGATACATGAAATGTGATATGAATGCTGTTTTTATATGTTATACTCTTACTTTCTCCCAAGCGCAAGACAAATTCTTCTTTGAAAATTGAAGCCAATAAAATTTGAGTTGAGTTGAGTTGAGTTGAGTTGGTGGGCAGAAGGGTTTCGAGATTGTCGTGGAAAAGTTTTGATGGAATCGGGTCTAGCTCACACGACTTTTTTGCAGACTTTTGAAGAGTCTCGATAAAGACTGTGCCTTTAAGCGGCCTTGCATGCTACACACGGTGATATTGTCACACGTGTACGATAAAGACTGTGCCTTTAAGCGGCCTTGCTTGCTACAAACGGTGATATTGTCACACGTGTACGATAAAGACTGTGCCTTTAAGCGGCCTTGCATGCTACAAACGGTGATATTGTCACACGTGTATGATAAAGACTGTGCCTTTAAGCGGCCTTGCATGCTACAAACGGTGATATTGTCACACGTGTACGATAAAGACTGTGCCTTTAAGCGGCCTTGCATGCTACAAACGGTGATATTGTCACACGTGTACGATAAAGACTGTGCCTTTAAGCGGCCTTGCATGCTACAAACGGTGATATTGTCACACGTGTACGATAAAGACTGTGCCTTTAAGCGGCCTTGCATGCTACAAACGGTGATATTGTCACACGTGTACGATAAAGACTGTGCCTTTAAGCGGCCTTGCATGCTACAAACGGTGATATTGTCACACGTGTACGATAAAGACTGTGCCTTTAAGCGGCCTTGCATGCTACACACGGTGATATTGTCACACGTGTACGATAAAGACTGTGCCTTTAAGCGGCCTTGCATGCTACAAACGGTGATATTGTCACACGTGTACGATAAAGACTGTGCCTTTAAGCGGCCTTGCATGCTACACACGGTGAAATTGTCACACGTGTACGATAAAGACTGTGCCTTTAAGCGGCCTTGCATGCTACAAACGGTGATATTGTCACACGTGTACGATAAAGACTGTGCCTTTAAGCGGCCTTGCATGCTACAAACGGTGATATTGTCACACGTGTACGATAAAGACTGTGCCTTTAAGCGGCCTTGCATGCTACAAACGGTGATATTGTCACACGTGTACGATAAAGACTGTGCCTTTAAGCGGCCTTGCATGCTACAAACGGTGAAATTGTCACACGTGTACGATAAAGACTGTGCCTTTAAGCGGCCTTGCATGCTACAAACGGTGATATTGTCACACGTGTACGATAAAGACTGTGCCTTTAAGCGGCCTTGCATGCTACAAACGGTGATATTGTCACACGTGTACGATAAACACCGTGCCTTTAAGCGGCCTTGCATGCTACAAACGGTGATATTGTCACACGTGTACGATAAAGACTGTGCCTTTAAGCGGCCTTGAATGCTACAAACGGTGATATTGTCACACGTGTACGATAAAGACTGTGCCTTTAAGCGGCCTTGCATGCTACAAACGGTGATATTGTCACACGTGTACGATAAAGACTGTGCCTTTAAGCGGCCTTGCATGCTACAAACGGTGATATTGTCACACGTGTACGTACACGCTCTCCAACCAGTGAGTTGCAATCATGCACAAGATGACATCATATGTGCCATCGGGGACGCACTGCTGGTAGAAATTGATGTTGGTTGCCATGGGAAACACGTTGCAGAATTTGGACATGTAACTGGATTCATCTGAAAGTACGGTATAAACAATGGCAAAAGCATGAATAATATGTGTATTAAACGCGGTGTTGAAAATATGAATATTCATACTAGTTTTAAAGTTTTTGTCTTTCTTGTTTTAGTTGTATACAGTGTATTAGTATAAATTTATTTGTGTAGCTCTGTACGAACATACACCATTGAAACTAATGTTCTTCTTCTTCTTCTTCTTCTTCTTCTTCTTCTTCTTCTTCTTCTTCTTCTTCTTCTTCTTCTTCTTCTTCTTCTTCTTCTTCTTCTTCTTCTTCTTCTTCTTCTTCCTCTTTTTCTTCTTCTTCTTCTTCTTCTTCTTCTTCTTCTTCTTCTTCTTCTTCTTCTTCTTCTTCTTCTTCTTCTTCTTCTTCTTCTTCTTCTTCTTCTTCTTCTTCTTCTTCTTCTTCTTCTTCTTCTTCTTCTTCTTCTTCTTTGCTTCGACTGCCAAGTACAATAATAGACACTAGTGGGATTTTAAAAGTATGACCGCCATTCAGGTAGTCATACTCCTGTTGCGGGGATGCGTGTTGGAAATGTTCCTTTTTCTTCGACTCAACAAACTCTGTCATAGATGACAGGGCTTTCCCCGGCCGGGTCATACCTAAGACTTTAAAATTGGCAATCTAGTGGCTGCTCCGCCTGGCGTCTGGCATTATGGGGTTAGTGCTAGGACTGGTTGGTCCGGTGTCAGAATAATGTGACTGGGTGAGACGTGAAGCCTGTGCTGCGACTTCTGTCTTGTGTGTGGCGCACGTTATATGTCAAAGCAGCACCGCCCTGATATGGCCCTTCGTGGTCGGCTGGGCGTTAAGCAAACAAACAAACAAACAAACAAACAAACAAACAAACAAAGACAGGGCTTTGTGTGTGTGTACTTGGACTTGTACTTGCGGGTAGACACGAAGACGGAATAGACTGGTAGGTCTACATCTTAGTTGACCGTTTATATCAGAAAGAAAATCACTAGGACCGACCGGGATTCCAACCTCCAACCTTCCTAACAAAGGACGACGTCATGAACACTACGCTACGCGCCAGACAGTTTGCATTGCCAAAACAGGCGTAGAAAAATGAAATACCTGACAGGCGACGGAAGAGGCTGTTGAAGTCGTTTTTCTCCTGGTCTTCGTAGATAATCTGAATGGGCAGCGTGTCTCCGTGTTTCTCTCGCAGGTGTCCTGATACAAGTAATATATCACACATGAACACAGAAATACACAGACAATAAATATATCACACATGAACACAGAGATACACAGACAATAAATATATCACACATGAACACGGAGATACACAGACAATGAATATATCACACATGTACACAGAGATACACAGACAATAAATATATCAAACATGAACACAGAGATACACAGACAATACATGTATCACACATCGTACACAGAGATGCACAGATAATGGGGCATGGGGCTTTGAAATCAGATATTCATCAGTGAATAATCAAAACAGTTATTTATAAGTGAATGAATGAATCAGTAACTTATCAACAGATAAACAAAATCTGTTACTCATCAGTAAATGAACGAATTTAGTTTCTTATCAGTAAATGAAAGAAATCAGTTTCTCTTTTGTTGATGAACAAAATAAGTACCTCGTTAGTAAATGAACGAAATCAGTAACTCGTCAGTGAAGGAACAAAACCAGTTACTCATCAGACATTTAAAGACATCAGTAACTCGTCAATGGATGAACGAGATGAGTTAACACTACACAAAAGGAAGGAAGGAAACGAGTTAATGCTACAGTAAAGGAAGGAAGGAAACGAGTTAATGCTACAGTAAAGGAAGGAAGGAAACGAGTTAATGCTACAGTAAAGGAAGGAAGGAAACGAGTTAATGCTACAGTAAAGGAAGGAAGGAAACGAGTTAATGCTACAGTAAAGGAAGGAAGGAAACGAGTTAACGCTACAGTAAAGGAAGGAAGAAAATTAGTTAATGGTACAGTAAAGGAAGGAAGGAAACGAGTGCTACAGTAAAGGAAGGAAGGTAACGAGTTAATGCTACAGTAAAGGAAGGAAGGAAACGAGTTAATGCTACAGTAAAGGAAGGAAGGAAACGAGTTAACGCTACAGTAAAGGAAGGAAGGTAACGAGTTAATGCTACAGTAAAGGAAGGAAGGTAACGAGTTAACGCTACAGTAAAGGAAGGAAAGAAACGAGTTAATGCTACAGTAAAGGAAGGAAGGAAACGAGTTAACGCTACAGTAAAGGAAGGAAGGTAACGAGTTAATGCTACAGGAAAGGAAGGAAGGAAACGAGTTAACGCTACAGTAAAGGAAGGAAGGAAACGAGTTAACGCTACAGTAAAGGAAGGAAGGAAACGAGTTAACGCTACAGAAATGGAATGCATGAAATGAGTGACCTACCGATAACGCTAGTGATGAGTGACATGGAGCTGGCACCATCGTTGGTTCCGTAGTCACCTACAGTAAACACGCGTCCCTTCTTCAGCGGCACGGCGTCTGCACACACGGAACACTTGTAGCGTCAACATCAACACGTCCAGTCACACACGGAACACTTGTAGCGTCAACATCAACACGTCCAGTCACACACGGAACACTTGTAGCGTCAACATCAACACGTCCAGTCACACACGGAACACTTGTAGCGTCAACATCAACACGTCCAGTCACACACGGAACACTTGTAGCGTCAACATCAACACGTCCAGTCACACACGGAACACTTGTAGCGTCAACATCAACACGTCCAGTCACACACGGAACACTTGTAGCGTCAACATCAACACGTCCAGTCACACACGGAACACTTGTAGCGTCAACATCAACACGTCCAGTCACATGTCCTTGCTTCGACTTCATTCAAGTTTTCATGCTGTTCAGCATTAAGTCAAGAACATTAAAACATGCAGTCATATGTCCTAACCTTGACGTAATTCCAGAACATCAAAGCGTTCAGTCATATTTCATAGCCTTGACCTAAAGCAAGAACATCAACCCATTCAGTCACATTCCATAGCCTTGCATGACTTAATGCAACAACATCAAAATATTCATCAGATGTCACTGCCTTTATGTAATGCAACAACATCAAAATATTCATCATATTTCATAGCCTTGACTTAATGCTTCAGCATGATAACATGTTTCCTTGCCATAAAACATTCATTCACATTTCCAAACCTTTACAGCTTTATTTTCAAAACTCTTTCTGGCATGTCGCATAACAGCAGAACTAATATCTCACATGTCTTAAGATTCGGTGTGTAGTTTACGACATGCGTTAGTTTACGACATGTGTTAGTTTACGACATGTGTTAGCACAAGTCACTTAAAGGCGGTGCGTTAAGGGGTTACTAAAGTGTACCGGTTTTTGTCTCATTACCCGCTTAAACGACTTTAAAAAAACTGCCCATTATACCTTCTGAGTTGATTGACACGTACACCGCTCAGCATGCCATAGTGTCTATGTTAGTCAAGGTATGTGGACAAAACTGACTGTTTTTGATGCAGATTTAATTGTTTTTTCTAATGACATGCAAAATATGTTTCGTTGCAGTTGTTCTGATGATTTTCCGATTTTAACACGGGCACCTTTTATTTGGGGAATTTGATTTCGGGGGGGGGGGGGTGTTGTAGGTTCCACTGTATAGACACTACCTCGTGTAAAGTCAATCTCTTGTCTGAATAAGGTAGGAGAATGAATGTCCATTTTAGTCATATAATTGGTTTTACAATCAACAGCCTCATCACAAAGACCTCAAACCCATCTGCCTAGGTTTTTTTGTATATGACGGGTAGTACAGAAAGTGCTTGAAAGCTCATGTCTTTAAAAAGAAAGAAAAAAATCAAAGATTGTAAAAATATCTTGATCTTAAAAAAGTAAAAAATCGTGTCACTGTAGTGTAACACAAAGACTCCTTTATATTCTGCAGTAAATGAAAGGCACACACACGCTCTTTGCTGGTCAACTTGAGTTGTGGACTGACCAATAAAAGACAGGATGAAAGGTTTTGAAGATTCAATCAGAAGGTTGGTTCGTTTTCCCAGCGTGTTGCCATAGTGACCGCAGCCCGGCTCCCAAAAAGGCAGGTGGCTGTGTTTGTCAAGGGTGGGAGTCTCGCGAGACGCCTGATCTGACGTAAGCTGTTCGCTTTTTGACGTCATAGTTGTGATGATGTCAGCTCAAACTTGGTCAGAACTGGAGAGAAAAAAATGAAACGGAGTGAGATTAAAAGGTGAAGGTGGATGTTCAAAGCGTGTTATTGGATACTAACAATGTGTGAGTGTAAGTTTGTGTGTGTGCGTGCGTGTGTGTGTGTGTGTGTGTGTGTGTGTGTGTGTGTGTGTGTGTGTGTGTGTGTGTGTGTGTGTGTGTGTGTGTGTGTGTGTGTGAGTTAATCAACGAACCGTGATAATTCTTGAGCACCTCTAACCATGCCGTTCTGAACAAAAGCAGATCTCACCTCGTAAAGGAATGGCACAATGAGCTACATGCATGCAGTACGTTTTGCAGAGAAAACAATGATTATATAGAGCTTAAACAATGACGACAACTCGTTGATTACTGGAAAATAAACCACGAGTGGGTATTTGCAGCCGCTTGGTAATCAACGAGTTTTCGTCATTGTTTAAGCTATTTATACAAAGAACAACACGGGTCGAACATGCAGTCATGCAGACGACATTTTGTAGGCAATTTCATTTCAGCCTAATCACTCAGAGTGTCAAATGCGCGTCATTCAAATAGTCCCTATTGTTTTACTTTATTCTTAGTCTCCGACTCGTCGGCATTATACTTGTCTCGTCTAAATATCGGACCCTATTGCTACGATTAAAACACAATAGCGTTTATATAGCTATTCTGACATTACATTCTGTGTTAAAATCATGTTTTTGTCAGCAACAAGGACCAGAATGGTCCATGTCGTTGACTGATTGCAGACGACGGTTCCCTTTCCGCATGAAGCCACGGAAATAACCGAACATTGAAAAACCCACGGACATGTATTACGGAGAAAACTCGGGATAACCGGATGTTTAGCATTACGTCAATATGCTAGGAATCATATGACGTCATGACGTATCATGCTTGCCTACGTAGATTGTATGTTCGAAAGTCTGACTTATGTTGTGAATTCGCGTGGTGAAGACTGCGGTAAATCTGTACATGATAAGAGAACAAGGATTGTCTCAGAAGAAACGACTAAATGTTTCAGACCGGTAACTTCATTTCAACATTGCACTATATAATGGACGTTCTATGTGACAGGAGAGTTTGCTGATTTTGTGTTAAACATTGGAGAGATCGTCTGCTAGAATCAGAGATAGGTCGCTTCAGATTGCAGCTTCTGGAAATTTGCAAGGTTTGTTGCCTGTTAAAGAACTGGATTTTAAACGTAATGTATGTCATGTACAGTAAGCAACAACAAAAACACACACAAAGCAAATGGCATCGTCTGTCGACTAGTCACAAAAACAAACCTGGCGAGGTATGCGTGTACTTTATACACGTCAGCCATTGTTGTTACAGTTTTAAGTCAACGTTGTATTCTTCCGCAACAGGGTCCAATCGTCTGGGTTTCAAATGATGTCATGTTCTAAAAATAAATTCTAGTATTGATTATTTTTTTAGCCCTCTTTATTCTTACTTCGAATAATCCACGTGTGATGTTGGTGTAATCAAAGTAGTTCGTTCTAATTTCTCACTTGTCTAAAAATAATCAACTAGATTTAATCCACCCCTCGGTTGCATTACAGGAGTTGTATAAATGAAAAATATACACGAACTAAACACACACACACACACACACACACACACACACACACACACACACACACACACACACACACACACACACACACACACACACACACAAGTTACGACAAGTCTTGAATACCAAGTCCTTTCGTCTTTCTTAGTTTTCATTTGTGACACACATGCATACACATTTAGATAAATAAGCAAATCAATACCTTGAAATATAAATCAATGAATAAAAGTAGCGGGTCAAAACTTACACTCTTATGTCCAACGCTACAGCAGTGTTCTTCTAAGCACGGCTTGCAGCATATGACACTCGCAGGCTGATTTCATTTGTTTTGTTTTACACCTGCAGTTCAGCAGCAGCCAAACACACTCAAGCCAAAACGTTAAGCAACATTTGGTTTTGGAATCTGCCTATACGCACGCACGCACGCACGCACGCACGCACGCATGCACAAGTACACACATACATACATACACACACACACTCACACGCACGCACGCTTGCACGCACGCACACACAGACACAGACACACACTCACTCACACACACACACACACGCACGCACGCGCACAAACACACACACACATGCACGCACGCACGCACGCACGCACGCACGCACACACACACACACACACACACACACGCACGCACGCACGCACGCACGCATGCTCGCACACACACACACACGCACGCACGCACGCACGCGCGCGCGCAAATTCGCTCGCACGCACGCACACACACTCACACACACACACACACACACGCACGCACGCACACACACACACACACACACACACACACACACACACGCACGCACGCACACACACACACAGACACACACACACACACACACACACACACACACACACACACACACACTATCTCCTCCACATTGCTGATCGTTGTCGTAAGATAGTTTCTGTTCACTTCCTTGAGAGTAGATGTTCCCGGTCTTCTCGCGCAAAACTTGACGTAAATAAAGGTACACACAAATCAATAACAAAGGGCTTGACGTAAATAAAGGTACACACCAATCAATAACAAAGGGCTTGACGTAAATAAAGGTACACACCAATCAATAACAAAGGGCTGTTCTTTAGGTTTCAAAAAACAAAGCCTGACGAGTTTTTGCTTTGTTGTTTTTTTTCTTTTTTGTGTTTTTTTCAAACATTGTTCTTGAAGCTGAATAGGCGCATTTTGGACACTATTTTGTGAAGTATTATGAAGCACTCTTTTAATAGTCTGACTGAATTACACTATTCTAAGAGTTTCGTCATTATGGACCAAGTATTGAATATAGTGTGACGGGCGCAGTGGGCTAGGGGGTAAGACGCCGGCCTCCTATGCGGAAGGTCGTGGGTTCGAATCCCGGCCGCACCTGGTGGGTTGTGGGTGGAGGTTTTTGCAATCTCAACTTATGTGCAGACCCGCTAGTGCCTTATCCCCCTTCGTGTGTACACGTAAGCACAAGACCAAGTGCGCACGGAAAAGATCCTGTTATCCATGTCAGAGTTCGGTGGGTTATAGAAACACGAGAAAAAGAAAAACAGCATGCATCCCCGCAAGCGGAGTATGGCTGCCTAAATGGCGGGGTGAAAACTGCCATACATATAAACACGTAAATAAAAAGAAAACACACCAGTAACCAGGTTAGGTACGTGTATATCTATAATAAATATTTTGGCACGTTACTGCCTTCTTCGGGATGGCAAGCTTTAATATGGAAAGTAAACACGTGTAAGTTTCAGCCCATGAACGAAGAAGGGGAAGAACATTGCGTTTTGGAGTGTACAGCAGGGTTGCTTAACTTTTTGGCTTGAGTTTATCAGCAGCTGAATAGTAATGGATTTTAGACATGGTATTATGTTGACAATAAAGTGTTTAACGATGATAGAAATCTAGTGCGTTTCCGAAGATGTTGGTCGGGATACTTTCGATTTACATTAACAAAAATACATTAACAAAAATACAGGTCGCGCAAAGCCAAAATACTACATTAAATTTTTAGTCAATCTGTCGAACTCACAGAGTGAAATTGAAAGCACTGCATTTTTTCACCAAGGCAATATATAGCTTCGTCAATAAACTGCGGCAAGGAAATCACTGTCCCTTTTAAGTGAAAAACGTACAGAAATTCATTTTAGCGCAGTAGCGGTTGCGCTTAACAGAAAAGCGCACTTTTCTTTATTCTATTTATTTTCTCAACTTATTGTTAAACGAAACATAACATGTCTCTATCAGGAAATATACAGACCAAGATTAAATCATTTTTGGATCGATTATTTTAATTAGAAACTTCAGATTGATTTCAAATCTTCCAAGCTAAAGTGCAATCCCAATACGTGCTGCTTGACCAAAATGTCAATCAATTGATCAAAAATGAGGTTGTTACAGTGCCGCCTTAACTTTCACAAAAAGCTGGATATGACGTCATCAAAGATATGTATCGAATAAATGGAGAGAAAAAACGTCTCTCATGTAAAGTTTCATGAAGAGTCCCATAGTCCGGACTTTGTCGAAAATTGCTTGACCAAAGTTTCAATCAATTCGATTGAAAAATGAGGGCGTGACTTTCACTTTGACAAAAAAGCCGGATATTACGTCATCAAAGACATTTATCCCCAAATATGAAAATTGTGTCTAGGGATATCATACCCAGGAACTCCCATGTGAAATTTCATGAAGATCGGTCCAATAGTTTTCTCTGAATCGCTCTTCACACACAAACACATACACGCACACGCACACACACCCACATACGTACACACACACACACACACCCACACACACACACACACACATACACACACACACACACACACACACACACACACAAACACACACACACACATACAACACCACCCTCGCCTCGATTCCCCGTCTATGTAACATTTAGTCAAAACTTGACTAAATAAAAAGAATTTTAAAAAAAAACTAAAAAAACCAACAACTACCCAACCAACGAACAAACAAACACACGTTCTGCTGCAAAAAAAAGACGAGGTTTACACATCGTACACATCAAACTACAACTACCACAGTTGCTACAATGCCACATACATTCAGTGGCGTGGTGGTAAGACGTTGGCCTCCTAATCGGGAGGTCGTGTGATCGAGTCCCTGTCGCTGCCGCCTGGTGTGTTAAGAGTGGAGATTTTTCCGATCTCCCAGGTCAACTTATGTGCAGACCTGCTAGTGTCTTAACCTCCTTCGTGTGTACACGCAAGCACAAGACCAAGTGCGCACGGAAAAGATCCTGTAATCCATGTCAGAGTTCGGTGGGTTATAGAAACACGAAAATACCCAGCATGAGAGATGTTCAACGTGCGCGCTACCTCACCTACCTTGACCTCTCACTAATTCATTGTAAAGCGCTAAGAGAACGTCAAGCGCTCTATAAATCTCCCATATTATTATTATTATTATTATTATTATTATTATTATTATTATTATTATTATTATTATTATTATTTAAGTTATTGAGACATCCCAGTGCACTAAGGGATTTATAGAGCAAATCGAGAAAATTCATTATTGAACGAAGCGCATAGCGCTGAGTTCAATAATTATTTTCGAGATTTGCTCTATAAATCCCTTAGTGCACTGGGATTGTTTCAATAACGATATTGTCAGTACCGCCATAGAAAAAAGAAGATTCCAAATGCACATTTTGCAACGCGCATTTGAATAGGCATAACTGTGTGGTCAGGTCGTGCACAGTAAAGATCTACTTTTGTGTGGGGTGTCTCAAGTGTGTCGTGCTTTCGTCACACGCATTTTAATTTCTGTTGGTAAATTCCAGTGTAGCGTTAATCTGAACAGTGATGATCTTTCAGAGAGACCTCATTTGAACTCGGAGAAAGGCTCTTCATTATTTGCGATTCGAAACCTCCAGTCGAGCTTCGACGGATTGACTGTGCGGAGTGACTCCCCTTGAATTGACTCAAAGCGGGACTCGACGGTTCGCACATTTTCAAAACAAATGTGGCATATTTCTCGTGTTGTATCTTCACTCATCGGGGAGTCTGATACTAAATATGAACGGTAAGAATGCTCTGAACCCTACACGTATTATATCCCCATCATTTTTTCGTTCACATTTGCCCAACATGTTAATTTGCTGAGCGGGGTTAATGTCGTCTGCTAGGCTACCTGCCAACCTGGGCAATGGAACGACTGCAGTCTGCACTGAGTCTGTACGCATGAGGCAGGCAGCTAATAAATCTTATATGGTAAGAACGTTCTGAACCTTACACGTTTTCGATTACGATTGTTCTTGCTTTGAAATAATAATTCTGAAACCATTCATTTACTGAACTGATGTAGTCGTATTTCTGTGTTGTCTGCTACAGAGTCGATCGAGTCAGTCTTCCAAACTGGTCTAGCTGGTACGTTATCGGAATAACACTTGTGTTTTCTGTTAGCCGCTGGGAATTGTATACTAACTCATCATTTGGTAATGTGGATGATAAGCTACATGCCACTAACACGGCATATGAGAAGAATATATGCAAGTCGGCGAAAATTAGATGAAACACAGCGGCTTCTATTTTTTAGATCACTGGCACTGGCACAGGCACATGCAATCTGTCAGAAAAAAACCCACTTCTGCTTTAATTGAGAAGCAGGGAATTTATGGTCATTTGGTATTGTGGAGAATATAAGCTACATGTCATTAATTAATTCTGAGGATGAGAGCACAGTCTTGCTTAGGCAAAGGGCGCAAGAATACGCTCTGTGGAAAAGTTAGCGCACTCCAAGAGTGCGCTAACAGTTTTAGCGCATCGCCATTAGCCAATCAACTGGTTCACATCAGTCATATGTGACACCAGTACTTACTGACAATTATTATTATTATTATTATTATTATTATTATTATTATTATTATTATTATTATTATTATTATTTAACACACCTCTTCTTCACCACCTTTTCCTTTCAAAGACACGAACTTCTTGTCTTCTTCTTGTCGTTCTGTTAGATCGTCAGTCCAGACAGCAGGGCCACAGACACGAGCGAGTCTTCAATTTAACGCAAATCCAAACTTTCACTGACCAGTGCTAGAGAAATGCACTATACCAGTGTCTACACTGTGCGGTGAGTTGTGCCAGCTGTGGCTCGCTTCTGGTTAACTAACACAAAACGTGGTAATTGAGAGTGGGAAACAATAAAATACCTTTAAAAAAACATGAAGGTCATTAATCGTTGTGTGCTTTGTTTGTGTACATACGGATGTTCATTAACCTGTCGTCGATGGACCTATATTCAAGTGCTTTTACTAATTCCTTGCAAGCTGCAGTATTGCCAATGGCTTCGCTTTCAATGAACGCGTATACAAAAAGACTACATTAATAATTGTCGAGGAAACGAACAGCATACTCCCCCGAAAGCGGCTTATGGCTGCCTGAATGGCGGGGTAAAAACAGTCATACACGTAAAAAAAACACTGGTGCAAAATCAAGAGTGAACGTGGGAGTTTCAGCCCATGAACGAAGAAGAAGAAGAAGAAGAAGAGCATACAGGCACACACACACAACTAACTGAACAGAACACAGTCGCATCCAATGAGCAAACCAGACAGCTCAGAGGTGACCCAACCGCGTGAAAGGGAATGAAAGGAGGGGGGGGGGGGGTGGAAACAGGCACGGCAGCCTTATTCGAGAGAGAGTGCAAGAGAGCGAGTGAGCTTGAGGGCGAGAGAGAGAGAGAGGGAGGGGGGAAAAGAGAGAGAGAGAGGAGAGACATATTGAGAAAGACAGGAGAGAAAGGGGGAGGGCTGAGAGAGGGAGCAAAAAAGGGATAGAAAAAGAAATAGAGAGAGAGAGACAGAGAGAGAGAGAGAGGGGGAGAGAGAGAGAGAGAGGGAGAGAGACAGAGAGAGAGAGAGAGAGAGGGAGAGAGACAGAGAGAGAGAGAGAGAGAGGGAGAGAGACAGAGAGAGAGAGAAAGAGACACAGAGAGAGGGAGAGAGAGAAAGAGACACAGAGAGAGAGGGAGAGAGAGAAAGAGACACAGAGAGAGAGGGAGAGAGAGACAGAGAGCTGAGAAGGGGAGAATGAGAGAGAGGGAGAAAGAACTGGAGGGGGGAGAAAGGAAAGAGAGAGAGAGGATGAGAGAGACAGAGAGATAGAGAGAGAGGGGGGGAGGGAGGGGATACAGATTGAGAGAAGGGGGAGGGCCAATAGAGAGGGAGAAAAAGAGTGACGGAGAGACAGACAGACAGACAGACAGACAGACAGACAGACAGACAGACAGACAAGGTAAAAGCACAGGTCTTTATTGACTCCATTAATACTTATTTTGTGTAATAAATTTGAAAACAATGTTAATATGATGGAAATGAAGTTGAAATAAAGTAGTGGACATGTTGCAGAAAGTAAGGTTTCAAAGAACGTTGTACAGTTCATCACCATGTACAGTTCATCACCATGTACAGTTCATCACCATGTACAGTTCATCACCATGTACAGTTCATCACCATGTACAGTTCATCACCACGATCAGTGTCGACACAATATTTCCAGCATTGTGAATTCAGTATTGTGCGTGCAGGTCTTAACAGTTCAGTAAACCGACTGCTTGTGTCCATTATTTTATTACAATGCAATTGCCAATCATGACCATCGATCATCCAATAAAACAGAACAGTGTGCTCAGCCATGCATGGAGGTGTGTAGGCTTCATTACACTGATGTTGCTAGCATTTACCCCATCTAAAAGGACAGGCATTCTCTCTCTCTCTCCCACCCCTCTCTCTCTCTCTCTCTCTCTCTCTCTCTCTCTCTCTCTCTCTCTCTCTCTCTCTCTCTCTCTCTCTGTATAAAATTCTAAATGACGACTGTCCTAAATATTTGCAATCACAATTCAAACATGCCACACAAAGATATGGGTCCCAGAAAATCATCCCTCCAATACCTCGCATAGACCTCAACAAATCGAGCTTAGCCTTCTCGGGAACGTTTCTCTGGAACTCCTTCCCCCAACAGATAAGAAATGCAACTTCAGTGAAAATGTTTAAGAGACAGTCACGTTCACACATCATTCGTGAATGAAATGTCTTGTTCGATTGTTATTTTGTTAAACATGTTGTACTAGTGTTAACGGATGTGTAGCTGATCGGAGCAACTTTATTCCCAAATGAAAGGTATAACTATGTCAATGTAATTTTGTAACTTTTGAGTTCTCCTTATGTAATTCCTCAAATGCACCCTGTGTTGCATTCCATACAATGTATTTCTGTATTTTATATGATTGAATTTATACTTTTTATGTGCGTCTGTCTTTATGTGTTGTATAAAGGACAGGTTGGAAGAATAGGCTTTGCCTAAAACCTTTATCCTTTTGTAATAAAGTTCTGAGTCTGAGTCTGAGTCTCTCTCTCTCTCTCTCTCTCTCTCTCTCTCTCTCTCTCTCTCTCTCTCTCTCTCTCTCTCTCTCTCTCTCTCTGTTTGCATGTCTGTCCAGTGTCCTGTTCCCCCATAAAGCATATCAACTCTACCTGTCCCAAGATAGGCCAATTGGTTCTGAGAGGACGTTAAAACTAATGATCATCTCTCTCTCTTTCTCTCTTTCTCTCTCTCTCTCTCTCTCTCTCTCTCTCTCTCTCTCTCTCTCTCTCTCTCTCTTGAAAGAAGCGAGCAGGGTGTGTTGTAAGCTGAAAGGGCCAGGTAACGCCTCGCTAACTGTGAGTAAGAACGTGTACCTTTGAAAAGGTTGACTGTGCCTCCAAACAATCTTTCTTGAACTCGAGTAAGAAACTGGGGTACTACCGACGCGGTTACAATATGACCATGCACCGGTTATTGTGTAGTCAAGTGGCGTATCCAGTCTTTTTGTGTAATTATCTCCTGCCCGACTCAGTTGCCTCCCCTGTCTATTATCTTCCCCTGACCCAAGTTGTGTCTCCCGCTAGGAGTATTGTGTGTTTACTATCGTAGGGAAGACTCTTGACCGGATTCCTTTCTAACCTCTTATCCCAGATTTAGGTGGTCGTTATGTAACGTGCCGCCAGGCTGTCTGGGTATCGTTGGACGGCGGTTTGTCAAGTGGGTGTCATTTCTTTTGACAGGGTACAATCATTGAAGATGCCAGGTAGCTTGGAGGTTCTATAGTCTCTTACCCCCCCCCCCCCCTTCTGTGTATCAGCTTTGACACTGCTTGTAATATTTCCGGTGTGTGACACCCCTGTAACGATTTCATGCCTCGGTACCGATCCCTTCCATTGGGCAGGCAATCTTAAGACGACGCCCCCCGTTGTCTGACACCGGGTATCTTTCCTATTGGCTATTGGGAATCGGAGTTGACCAGCCTTTAAAAGGGAGAGCATTAGACTAGAGGAGAGAACGCGATTTGGGATAGCGAGCTGTGTGTTGCTCCGATTGTGTCGGTTGATGTGAACGGTCGAAGTGCTGACCAAATTTGTAGCGATTGTGTCGGTCGATTTGTGGTTGTAACAGAATTCCGATACCTGTGCTCTTGTGTTTACTGTTGCAAGTGTGCTCACTGAGGAGAATCTGTAAGTAACTAAATGCTTTATTCATTCCTTATGCTGTATTCTTTCCTTATGCTCTATTCTTATGTTTCAGTTGATGCTATGATGTTTGCATATATGTACATGTTGACGCCATTTTGATCTATCAGAGAGATGTGTTTTCTAGATCAGTTTCTAATTACTTTCATGATTTGACGCTGAAATTGAGCGTTAATAACTTCTAATATTTGATGACCAGTTATTCTAAAGTTGTTTTAGAGTCTTGTGAATTAAAGACTCGTAAGAGAATCAAGTAAGGCAGACTCGTTCTCATTTTCCCGCCAGTTCAATGGGCTTTGTTTGGGGAAAACACATATACACATTTTGTACTAGCATTCCACTGGGCTAAATAATGTCTAGCACATAAAACTCGCGCGTGTATCGTAACCCATGTGTATCGTTGCCATTTTTCCCCATTTTATCACATATTATTTCTGGAGATCAGTAAAGTCTGAGTAGTAGTCGGTTAAAAGCCCAAAGTTAAGCCCTCAGTGCCATTGGCCCGTAAAGCTACCTATTTACGATTTAGGCGCAGAAACCCCTACAATTGATGAACGGGAATTATGGTTGACACATATATTTTGGGTAATGAACTCGTATCATGAGTTATCTTTCTTATTCTTGTCGTTATTATTCAACTCGATGAAGATGTGTCTTCATGGCGATGAACATACTTAATAATAACAATTATTTTGCAGTTGCGGTTCATGCAGTTGGTTAATTTATGTAGAGCATTTTCCAATGCAAGGCTTAGGCCTAAGGGAAGATGTTGGTTACTTCCCTTGACATTAGCTGTTGTGGAGTTGTTTAACTCACTGTGGATTCTCTTTCAGAGAATGCTGTGTCTGCAGGATTTTGGCTGTATTGTTTAGGTTTATTGTGGAATGTATGTATGGTTAGGATGCATTGGTATGAATGGTGCGTTTTACTTGTTATGCCATGTACTTATATTATGTTTTCTTTTCTTTTCATGTGTCATCAGACACTGCTTTCTGGTGTTAACTTTCTGGTGTTAACTTTCTGGTGTTAACTTTCTGGTGTTAACTTTCTGGTGTTAACTTTCTGGTGTTAACTTTCTGGTGTTAACTTTCTGGTGTTAACTTTCTGGTGTTAACTTTCTG
Organism: Littorina saxatilis; assembly: GCF_037325665.1. Lineage (NCBI taxonomy): Eukaryota > Metazoa > Mollusca > Gastropoda > Littorinimorpha > Littorinidae > Littorina > Littorina saxatilis. The sequence continues at coordinate 8,900,883 of NC_090260.1, forward strand.
GTGTTAACTTTCTGGTGTTTGTTTCTGGTGTACGTTAATTAAAAGTCACGTTATCGCAACCTCTGTCTTGGCGTCTCATTTATGCTTCCTGGCCTATTTTCCCCCTTCCACTCCACCCTATCACATCTGGCGCATGCGGAGCAGGATTCAGGAAGTAGAGACGCCGTAGTTTAACACCAGAAAGCAGGGGTAGCAGTGTAGGAGGTACTCGGCGTATCCAAGATGGCGGTCGACGGGGTTCCTAGACCCCAGTGGCAGATGTTCCCCCCTCCCAGGCTTCCTGTCTTCACTGGTGGTGACGATGGCTGTCAGCTCGACGATTTCAGCACTGAGGCAGGGCGCATCATTTCCCATTTCAACATGGCGGCACTTGGAGGCGAGGGAGCAGAGTGGCTGATCCAGTCCCTCGCTGGGGCTGCAAAGAAGGAGATCAACTTGCACCCCCCTCAGGCGACTGCCACTGCCAACTTAGTCTTGACCATCCTGCAGGACACGTTTGGGGACCACGCCAGCATTTCCACTCTACTAGCGTCGTTCTACAGCATCTGCCAGAGCCAAGAGGAGGGCATTCTCTCATATGCCCACAGGTTGCAGGCTCTGCAGGTGAAGACGAATGCTGTTGTTGCCGGTACGGTTTCCGATGCTGCACTTCGTGATCGATTCATGCACGGACTGTTCTTGCCTGCAATGAGACGGGACCTCATGCGCTTTGCGAGAGGGCGTGAGGCTGTCCCTTTTGCGGCAGTCCGTGCAGAAGCTCTCAGGTGGATGAGGGAAGATTTCGAGGTGGTGACGAAGCAACAACAACAAGCAACAGAGAGCAGCACTGAGGTACGCAGCCTGCAATTACAAGTCAACGAACTCGCCGTCAGATCAGCAGAGCTTCGCGCTGCCCTGGACCAACATCCGCGAGCTGCCTCACGTCATCAGCAACCGTCCGCGAAGCCACGTTGTTGGCTTTGCAACCGCCACGGGCATCTGCAGAGCAGGTGCCCTACCAAGCGTCATAGAGGTGAACAACTGCTGTCATGGAGACAGCCAAGTGAGAAACGCGCGAGTCATCAATCAACATCCATCACGGCGCAACCTCTCCTTGAGCAAAGCTGTCAGACAGAGGAACAGCATCGGCTGGCGACAACCCCCGTCCCCGTGCAGCTACACGACGCTCAGTTGATTTCATTTTGGGATTCGTTACTTAATCTTGCCCCTGTACCCCGAGTCCCTGCTACCCCAACGTTCCCGGACCGAGGCACTGTCTGCATCGCACGCCCTGTCTTCCCCCCACCCGTCCAGCCTCATCCGGTGCAGCCAGCGGCCCCTGCACCTGTTCTACAGGCCCAGGAGCTTCCAGTGCCAGTACTGCGAGTCCCAGACCAGCCTCTGGCTAGAGACCCAGAACCTCTGGTTCCTCCTCCAGCTGCTGTGCCTGTGCGCCGCTCACAGCGTATACGGCAGAGATTTTCGTCGTTCTGAGCAGTCATGGGATTAACTTGATTTTATTTATTTTGAACAGACGGACTTGTGTGTAATATAATAAGTGTGCCGCTGTCATAACCCCGCCATCCGTCTATTGTGAACAGTCAGGAGAACAATGTGCTGCTGTCACGTGGGCAATGTGTCATTTGTGAGACTGTTCGTGTTCTGCTAAGAGACTGTGTGTACACTATGAGTATTGATTGCCTGTTGTATTGTGTCTTGTATGAATGGGTTGGGTGACTGTGAGTGTCATCCGTTACCGTTTCTGATTTTATTTGTTGTTTCACTTGGGTGAACTTGTGTTTGATTTATAGATGTCATTTTCAGCTATTCCCGAGGCGCTGTACCTGCGAGGACGCAGTTGGTATAGAGCTGGGGGGGATGTAGTCAAGTGGCGTATCCAGTCTTTTGTGTAATTATCTCCTGCCCGACTCAGTTGCCTCCCCTGTCTATTATCTTCCCCTGACCCAAGTTGTGTCTCCCGCTAGGAGTATTGTGTGTTTACTATCGTAGGGAAGACTCTTGACCGGATTCCTTTCTAACCTCTTATCCCAGATTTAGGTGGTCGTTATGTAACGTGCCGCCAGGCTGTCTGGGTATCGTTGGACGGCGGTTTGTCAAGTGGGTGTCATTTCTTTTGACAGGGTACAATCATTGAAGATGCCAGGTAGCTTGGAGGTTCTATAGTCTCTTACCCCCCCCCCCCTTCTGTGTATCAGCTTTGACACTGCTTGTAATATTTCCGGTGTGTGACACCCCTGTAACGATTTCATGCCTCGGTACCGATCCCTTCCATTGGGCAGGCAATCTTAAGACGACGCCCCCCGTTGTCTGACACCGGGTATCTTTCCTATTGGCTATTGGGAATCGGAGTTGACCAGCCTTTAAAAGGGAGAGCATTAGACTAGAGGAGAGAACGCGATTTGGGATAGCGAGCTGTGTGTTGCTCCGATTGTGTCGGTTGATGTGAACGGTCGAAGTGCTGACCAAATTTGTAGCGATTGTGTCGGTCGATTTGTGGTTGTAACAGAATTCCGATACCTGTGCTCTTGTGTTTACTGTTGCAAGTGTGCTCACTGGGGAGAATCTGTAAGTAACTAGATGCTTTATTCATTCCTTATGCTGTATTCTTTCCTTATGCTCTATTCTTATGTTTCATTTGATGCTATGATGTTTGCATATATGTACATTTTAATGCCATTTTGATCTAGCGGAGAGATGTGTTTTCTAGATCAGTTTCTAATCACTTTCATGATTTGACGCTGAAATTGAGCGTTGATAACTTCTAATATTTGATGACCAGTTATTCTAAAGTTGTTTTAGAGTCTTGTAAATTAAAGACTCGTAAGAATCAAGTAAGGCAGACTCGTTCTCATTTTCCCGCCAGTTCAATGGGCTTTGTTTGGGGAAAACACATATACACATTTCGTATTAGCATTCCACTGGGCTAAATAATGTCTAGCACATAAAACTCGCGCGTGTATCGTAACCCATGTGTATCGTTGCCATTTTTCCCCATTTTATCACATATTATTTCTGGAGATCAGTAAAGTCTGAGCAGTAGTCGGTTAAAAGCCCAAAGTTAAGCCCTCAGTGCCATTGGCCCGTAAAGCTACCTATTTACGATTTAGGCGCAGAAACCCCTACAATTGATGAACGGGAATTATGGTTGACATATATTTTGGGTAATGAACTCGTATCATGAGTTATCTTTCTTATTCTTGTCGTTATTATTCAACTCTATGAAGATGTGTCTTCATGGCGATGAACATACTTAATAATAACAATTATTTTGCAGTTGCGGTTCATGCAGTTGGTTAATGTAGAGCATTTTCCAATGCAAGGCTTAGGCCTAAGGGAAGATGTTGGTTACTTCCCTTGACATTAGCTGTTGTGGAGTTGTTTAACTCACTGTGGATTCTCTTTCAGAGAATGCTGTGTCTGCAGGATTTTGGCTGTATTGTTTAGGTTTATTGTGGAATGTATGTATGGTTAGGATGCATTGGTATGAATGATGCGTTTTACTTGTTATGCCATG
>NC_090260.1:8909396-8911896 GCF_037325665.1 Littorina saxatilis
TTGCCAATTTTAAAGTCTTAGGTATGACCCGGGCGGGGTTCGAACCCACGACCTCCCGATCACGGGGCGGACGCCTTACCACTAGGCCAACCGTGCCGGTTTAGAGAGTTGCGTGGCACCAGAGAGAGTTACAATCAATGAAACAAACAAGCGACGCTCAGCCCTAACAGAGCACGTCTGAAGGTTTAGTTCTCAATATTGCGTACACATCCATATATGCATACACTTGTGTATCTCATACAAAGTCGGGGTTAATCCTGGGAACATGCCCCTAATGCCTTCGACGCTGTTCTTGACGTAATGTTGTCACAATATCTCTCACGAATAAATGGTAGTCGTCAGACTTTCACAGCCTTTAACGATGGAGGGATATCACCTTTAAAGGGTAGTCGTCAGACTTTCACAGCCTTTAACGATGGAGGGATATCACCTTTAAAGGGCAGTCGTGAACTTTGTGGCAGATATATAAGATACAGCTCACCCAGTCACGTCATCAGAAAATATATCGATCGCTATTGCCAACAAGACATCAACCGCTACTGCCAACGAGATCTCAACCACTACAGCCAACGAGACATCAACAACTACTGCCAACGAGACATCAACCGCTGCTGCCAACAAGACATCAACCGCTACAGCCAACAAGACATCAACCGCTACAGCCAACGAAAGAAGGTTTCTTTACTGTTTGGTATAATATATTACAATTGCAAGACTAGTCTTTTTGTTATAATCTAAATCACATGAACCAATGTTTTGACATATTTACGTGAGATCCTTTTTCAATTATTTTGCAGGTAAAACCCGAGACAAAAAGTTGAAGTGTGATAATGTATGCACGCTGTCTGTTTCCCTTTCTTCTCCTGATTTTGACCGCAGGTACGGAAAATTAGCTAGACTTGCTTCGCTCTGTTTTTCTGTCTCTCCATTACCATAGCAACAGAGAAAATGAGTGATTGAACGATTATGCATTTGACTTTGTCTTATGTTTTTGACTGTTCTCCTTGTCCTATGCGAAGTGGTGCCAAAAGACAAATGTCCTCAGTTTTGTACAATAAATATGGACACTAAAATAGTCTTATCTTATCCTATCTATTGTCAGAGTTCCAGTTATTCCATTCATCCAACACTAAAATAGTCTTATCTTATCCTATCTATTGTCAGAGTTCCAGTTATTCCATTCAGCCAACACTAAAATAGTCTTATCTTATCCTATCTATTGTCAGAGTACCAGGTATTCCATCCATCCAACACTAAAATAGTCTTATGTTATCCTATCTATTGTCAGAGTTCCAGTTATTCCATTCATCCAACACTAAAATAGTCTTATCTTATCCTATCTATTGTCAGAGTACCAGTTATTCCATCCATCCAACTCTAAAATAGTCTTATCTAATCCTATCTATTGTCAGAGTTCCAGTTATTCCATTCATCCAACACTAAAATAGTCTTATCTTATCCTATCTATTGTCAGAGTACCAGTTATTCCATTCAGCCAACACTAAAATAGTCTTATCTTATCCTATCTATTGTCAGAGTACCAGTTATTCCATTCATCCAACACTGAAATAGTCTTATCTTCTCCTATCTATTGTCACAGTTCCAGTTATTCCATTCAGCCAACACTAAAATAGTCTTATCTTATCCTATCTATTGTCAGAGTACCAGTTATTCCATCCATCCAACTCTAAAATAGTCTTATCTAATCCTATCTATTGTCAGAGTTCCAGTTATTCCATTCATCCAACACTAAAATAGTCTTATCTTATCCTATCTATTGTCAGAGTACCAGTTATTCCATTCAGCCAACACTAAAATAGTCTTATCTTATCCTATCTATTGTCAGAGTACCAGTTATTCCATCCATCCAACTCTAAAATAGTCTTATCTAATCCTATCTATTGTCAGAGTTCCAGTTATTCCATTCATCCAACACTAAAATAGTCTTATCTTATCCTATCTATTGTCAGAGTACCAGTTATTCCATTCAGCCAACACTAAAATAGTCTTATCTTATCCTATCTATTGTCAGAGTTCCAGTTATTCCATTCATCCAACACTAAAATAGTCTTATCTTATCCTATCTATTGTCAGAGTACCAGTTATTCCATCCATCCAACACTAAACAGTCTTATCTAATCCCATCTATTGTCAGAGTTCCAGTCATTCCATTCATCCAACACTAAAATAGTCTTATCTTATCCTATCTATTGTCAGAGTACCAGTTATTCCATTCATCCAACACTAAAATAGTCTTATCTTATCCTATCTATTGTCAGAGTTCCAGTTATTCCATTCATCCAACACTAAAATAGTCTTATCTTCCCCTATCTATTGTCAGAGTTCCAGTTATTCCATTCAGCCAACACTAAAATAGTCTTATCTTATCCTATCTATTGTCAGAGTTCCAGTTATTCCATTCATCCAACACTAAAATAGTCTTATCTTATCCTATCTATTGTCAGAGTTCCAGTTATTCCATTCATCCAACACTAAAATA
>NC_090260.1:8914396-9086896 GCF_037325665.1 Littorina saxatilis
TTTTTCTGTTGACATGTTACTGCTTGTGTTGACATGTTACTGCTTGTGTTGACATGTTACTGCTTGTGTTGACATGTTACTGCTTGTGTTGACATGTTACTGCTTGTGTTGACATGTTACTGCTTGTGTTGACATGTTACTGCTTGTGTTGACATGTTACTGCTTGTGTTGACATGTTACTGCTTGTGTTGACATGTTACTGCTTGTGTTGACATGTTACTGCTTGTGTTGACATGTTACTGCTTGTGTTGACATGTTACTGCTTGTGTTGACATGTTACTGCTTGTGTTGACATGTTACTGCTTGTGTTGACATGTTACTGCTTGTGTTGACATGTTACTGCTTGTGTTGACATGTTACTGCTTATGTTGAATTTCTTGACTTGATCTGTTCGTTCTCTTGGGTGCACACAAACCAGCCATGTGCAAAATCCATTTGACATTCATTTGTTTTGGGTGAGGGCTGGTCGTAAAAGCATCACTAATGGTATTCAAAGGTGCAATGTGAGGTATTCAATGCTGCAATGTGGCGTATTCTACGAACGTATTCTATGATGCAATGTGACGTATTGAATGATGCAATGTGACGTATTCGAAGGCGCAATGTGACGTATTCAATGATGCAATGTGGCGTATTCAATGGTGCAATGTGACGTATTCAAAGGTACAGTGTGACGTATTTACTGCTGCAATGTGACGTTTTCAATGGTGCAGTGTGACGTATTGAATGGTGCAATGTGACGTATTCACTTGTGCAATGTGATGTGTTCAATGGTACAATGTGACGTATTCAATGGTCATTGGTGCAATGTGACGTATTCAATGGTGCAATGTGACGTATTCAATGTTGCAATGTGACGTATTCAATGGTGCAATGTGACGTATTTAATGGTGCAATGTGACGCATCGTGTGTCCGCAGACGAAGCAAGGCGCAAGATGACGAAGAGGTCGGACTGGAACGAATGGTCGGAGAATGACGATGAAGTTTGGTAAGGCTTGTTGGCCCACAGGTGTCTGTGACACCTTATTTCAGACCACACAAAAACACGATTGTCAAAAATATTCTGTACATATATATTCACAGTAAAATCTGATAAAAAAAAACACCAGCTAAACATTTCAAATGAGGAATCCAAATACTTAACAAGCAGGTGTTGTAGTTGTTGTTTTAAGTCAAATAAGGATATCAATGCCAACACAAAAACATGTGTTTACACTTAGGATTGATTTGACACCCGTCATTGTCGATTAGCTGCTTAAAAGGTAAAAGGAAGTAACTCTTTCAGAAACCGTTAGTCCTGGTTCACTCATGGGCTGCTTTAAACCCAAAGGGAAGGAACTCTTTCAGAAACCCCTATTCCTCGTTCACTCATTGGCTGTTTTAACCCCACAGGGAAGGAACTCTTTCAGAAACAGTTAGCTCTGGTTCACTCTTTGGCTGCTTTAACCCCTAAGGGAAGGAACTCTTTCAGGAACAGTTAGCTCTCGTGTACTCATTGGCTGCTTTGAACAGTTCCTTCCGGTTTTGTCCAGTCGATTTTGAGGGTACCCTCATTTGAGCGTCGGTCACGTCATCCAAATCAAATAAATCTTTAATCCGAAAGGTGACCAAGAGAGTCCAGTGAAGGGCCTGAACTGGCATATCAACTTTAATTGAAATGACAGGGGAATTATTGCTTTTATTCGGGTGCGAAATTTGTTGCAACAATCTTTTGGCGAAGTTTATACCACGTTTACTAAGAAATCAAAATTGCACTTGAAGCATATACAATTCCCAAGCAGTCATTAGCGGCACACACACACACACACACACACACACACACACACACACACACACACACACACACACACACACACACACACGCACGCACACACACACACACACACACACACACACCGACCAACCGACAGGCATGTACGCACCCATGCACGGATATGTGTCGCACAGGGGAGGTACGCAGCACGTAACACAGACTGCCATCACTTCAGGCGGGCGTGGTGGACAGGCTGACTGCAGACGGCAGGAACGAATCCAGGAACCGGTTTGTACGACACTTGAAACAGCACTCAAGCACATCTTAAACGGATCCCAAATAAAGCGTTTTAAAAGGCGAAAACCGTGTGCACCGTTTGTCTTTTGTGTGTGTGTGTGTGTGTGTGTGTGTGTGTGTGTGTGTGTGTGTGTGTGTGTGTGTGTGTGTGTGTGTGTGTGTGTGTGTGTACCTATGTGTGTCCGTGTGTGTGTCCCTGTGAATACCTGTGGTTTTGCCGGTGTGTATATCAGTGTGTCTGTGTGTTCGTGTGTGTGTGTTTCAAACAATCAATCATAACCTGCATAGACGAACGTTAAAACAACAACGACACCAACAACAAACTTTCTCACATATTTAGAAATAGTGATGGACAGACACACAGCACGACAGACAGACATGAATGTGTGTTGTACAACAATCGATCATACATGTATCGAAGGACGTATAAACATAACAACACCACCACGACAACAACAACAAACTTTAACACATAATCAGAACTAGTGATGGACAGAAACCCACAGAAAGACAGACATACACAGACTAATACGCAGACAAACAAACATAGATCTTGCTTGTGTATGTGTGTGTTTTACAAAAAAATATATCTGCATTGACTTACATACAAATAACAACACCCAAGTGGTGGAGGGCATACAATTTTAAATGAGAGTGCGTTAATCCCTTCAATAATCTTCGTAATCTCATAAATGACGGTGCCATGATCCCTCTAACAATCTCAGATGGCGGTGCGTTAATCCCTTCAATACAATTGTCGTTAAATATGATCTGCTCCCTGTTTGAAGCATGTAAACAACCAATCATGCACAAGTCATCAGGATTAAAACAAAATCCTCCTACAAGAATAACGGCAGATGTTAGATCCTTCTCATAAGCAGAAATGCTTATGTGTTTGTTAGTTGACATAGGGGTCGTTAACACATGTTTTTGTTTGGTTAGTTAGTGATTGAGTGAGTGAGTTAGTTAGTTAGTTAGATAGATAGATAGATAGCTAGTTAGTTAGTTAGATAGTTAGTTAGCTAGCTAGTTATCTAGTTAGATAACTAGTACGTAAGTTAGTTAAGCAGTTTTTTAGTTGGTTAATTGGTAAGCTAGATGGCAAGTTAGATAGGTTCATGCACAACAACCACACAGTCCTAATTACACATGGCGTGCACAATGAATGATTCCTCAACAGGAAATGGCCTGATCCTGCCTGTCATTGGTGTATTCAAGTCACGGAGTTCTACAGATGGTGTTTGTACACTATTGCTTTAAGGTAGCCCAAGAGGTCAAAGCCTGGAGGCTACATCGGGTGAGTGTGGCTATCTTCAGCTCACTTTCAAACATCCTACCGTTGCGGCAATCCCCAAATTTGGATTGTTTGTAAAAAGCAAAAAAAAACCAGAACATTAATTGTATGCAAACGTGGCACTTTGTGGACTAATCACGCATCAACCGCAGTCAATGCGCACCAAATATAAAGTTATTCGGCTGACAGACTTGGACAAAGCTATCACTTTTGAATCCTAATTTTTTGGGGGTTTTTTTGCGGGGGGAGGGGAGGGGGGTGTCACCTTGTTGGTCTTAAGGTACAGAAGCTAAAAATCTGACTACATTTACCTAGACGAGAGATGCAGTTTTCCTTATGCAGCATAGTATTTGCGTGTGTGTGTTGACGTGTGTGTGTTGACGTGTGTGTGTTGACGTGTGTGTGTTGACGTGTGTGTGTTGACGTGTGTGTGTTGACGTGTGTGTGTTGACGTGTGTGTGTTGACGTGTGTGTTGTAGGATAATGTTGTATTTAAAACAATCCGCCCTGATATGGCCCTTCGTGGTCGGCTGGGCGTTAAGCAACAAACAAAACAAACAAATTTAAAACATTTGCATACTAAGTCAAATAGGTTGTGGGGATATATAAATATACAAAAAACAGCAACCTGTATTTTCGTAAGTTCACGAACCTCATGTCTTTGAGCTTAATGTTGTCACAATATCTCGCACCTCTAAATGGCAGTCGTCAGACTTTTTCAGTCTTTTACGATGGAGGGACATCACCTTTAAAGGGCAGTCATGAACTTTGTGGCAGATATATAAGAGACAGCTCACCCAGTCACGTCTTCGGGGGCCCGGGTAGCTCAGGTGGTAGAGCACTGGACTTGTGATCGAAAGGTCGCTGGTTCGAATCCGGGCCGGGACGGACACAGGTCAACTTTATGTGCAGACCCAGAGACGGTATCCATCTCCCACCCCCCGTGTCACCACAGTGGCACGTAAAAGACCTCGGTCATTCTGCCATAAGTGCAGATGGCTGATACCACCTAAACACGCATACACTTGTGTATCTCATCTAAAGTCGGGTTAAAACCCGGGAACATGCCCCTAATGGCTTTGCCGCGAGGGCGTAAAACTTGAATTTCTCTCTCAGTCACGTCTTCAGAAAATATATCGACCGCTATTGCCAACAAGACATCAACCGCTACTGCCAACGAGACATCAACCACTACAGCCAACGAGACATCAACCACTACTGCCAACGAGACATCAACCGCTGCTGCCAACAAGACATCAACCGCTACAGCCAACAAGACATCAACCGCTACAGCCAACGAAAGAAGGTTTCTTTACTGTTTGGTATATATTACAATTGCAAGACTAGTCTTTTTATATTTAGTCAAGTTTTGACTAAATATTTTAACATCGAGGGGGAATCGAAACGAGGGTCGTGGTGTATGTGCGTGCGTGTGTGCGTGCGTGCGTGTGTGTGTGTGTGTGTGTGTGTGTGTGTAGAGCGATTCAGACTAAACTACTGGACCGATCTTTATGAAATTTGACATGAGAGTTCCTGGGTATGAAATCCCCGAACGTTTTTTTCATTTTTTGGATAAATGTCTTTGATGACGTCATATCCGGCTTTTCGTGAAAGTTGAGGCGGCACTGTCACGCCCTCATTTTTCAACCAAATTGGTTGAAATTTTGGTCAAGTAATCTTCGACGAAGCCCGGGGTTCGGTATTGCATTTCAGCTTGGTGGCTTAAAAATTAATTAATGACTTTGGTCATTAAAAATCGGAAAATTGTAAAAAAAAATAAAAATTTATAAAACGATCCAAATTTACGTTTATCTTATTCTCGATCATTTGCTGATTCCAAAAACATATAAATATGTTATATTCGGATTGAAAACAAGCTCTGAAAATTAAATATATAAAAATTATTATCAAAATTAAATTGTCCAAATCAATTTAAAAACACTTTCATCTTATTCCTTGTCGGTTCCTGATTCCAAAAACATATAGATATGATATGTTTGGATTAAAAACACGCTCAGAAAGTTAAAACAAAGAGATGTACAGAAAAGCGTGCTATCCTTCTTAGCGCAACTACTACCCCGCTTTTCTTGTCAATTTCACTGCCTTTGCCATGAGCGGTGGCCTGACGATGCTACGAGTAAAATGGCATTGCGTTCAGTTTCATTCTGTGAATTCGACAGCTACTTGACTAAATATTGTATTTTCGCCTTACGCGACTTGTTTGTTATGATCTAAATCACATGAACCAATGTTTTGACATATTTACGTGAGTTCCTTTTTCAATTATTTTGCAGGTAAAACCCGAGACAAAAAGTTCAAGTGGGATAATGTATGCACGCTGTCTGTTTCCCTTTCTTCTCCTGATTGTGATCGCAGGTACGGAAAATTAGCTAGACTTGCTTCGCTCTGTTTTTCTGTCTCTCCATTACCATAGCAACAGGGAAAATGAGTGATTGAACGATTATGCATTTGACTTTGTCTTATGTTTTTGACTGTTGTCCCTTGTCCTATGCGAAGTGGTGCCAAAAGACAAATGTCCTCAGTTTTGTACAATGAATATGGACACTAAAATATTCTTATCTTATCCTATCTATTGTCAGAGTTCCAGTTATTCCATCCATCCAACACTAAAATAGTCTTATCTTATCCTATCTATTGTCAGAGTTCCAGTTATTCCATCCATCCAACACTAAAATAGTCTTATCTTATCCTATCTATTGTCAGAGTTCCAGTTATTCCATTCATCCAACACAAGACTGAATGGGTGAGCGAGGGCGGGAGAGGAAGTTTGTCTGCCGACGTGTGTGTGAGTGTGAGTGCGTGTGTGAGCGCGTGTGTTAGTGTATGTAGATGTGTGTGTGTGTGTGTGTGTGTGTGTGTGTGTGTGTGTGTGTGTGTGATGTGTTTGTGTGTGTGTGTGTGATGTGTTTGTGTGTGTGTGTGTGTGTGTGTGTGTGTGTGTGTGTGTGGTGTTTGTGTGTGTGTGTGTGTGTGTGTGAGTGTTCATCGTAAATATTAGCGCCACTATGCACCGTCTTCGTCTTCACCCTGGGTCATAACCGGTCATTGTCGTCATCATCATTATCGTCATCGTCGTCAAAATCAGACTGTGGTAAAGTGAGAAAGTGAAATGCATGTGTGCGAGTTAAGGCCAGTTAGGAAATCCTTTGTGTAACCGGGATGAATAACTTAATATGTTGCGGGTTGGCATTGTATGTATGTTGAATGTATTGTGTAATATTCGGATGCAAAGTACGGAAGTAAATTGTTAAACTGTTTTTCCTTTTATTGATTATTGTTATGAGTGAGGTCGAACCTGGAATAGAGAGTGTGAGTGGTTTGTGAGTACATCATAAGTAAGTTTATAAAACCCATTCGTAACATTTTGAACTAGAGGCAGAATAACAAGGCATGCTAAGCTCCTGCCCCTGTGCGCAGTTTCTCTTTGAGTTTGGTCATGCATAGTGAACAGCTGGGAGGTGAACTTTGCGAGTTCCCACTTCTAAGATCGGCACTGACTTCCAGGGTTTCTCCCTTCCTCCATAAGCATACGGTCCCAGTTGAGAGATTTCCCTACACGTTCATTCCAAAGACCACAAATCTTAGTTTTCGAGATAGGTGTGACTGACGAAGAACAGGACGTGAGATAGGTGTGACTGACGAAGAACAGGACGTCACATTCCAAATAAGCACGACTGTGTTGCAGGTGGAAGCCGCTGAGATTGCATTTCTTCGGGAGGTTTCCGCAAAAATAGATATTACATGATTTGCGCGAAACAGTTGAGAAGCAGACGATCTCTGAGATCTCTGTTCGTCTCGTGATAACGTTATTTTGTATGATAACGATTCACTTGCAAACTAAAGTATACAATTTGGTGTGTCAGTGGTAAATGTAAATAGAAATGTGTAATAGAGACAAAGCAAACAAATAAACGTGTTTTTCTCGTGAAAATGTTGCGTTGTGCGGGTGTTTGGGGCAGTGGCCACGCGATGTACACAAAGCAAAGTGCGGGACGGACTCTGCTCTGTGCTGTAACACTGGCAAGTTCAAAACACGAGAAAAACGATTTCGTTATGCGGGCAGCCACGGGGGATGTATGTATTTTTTAAATGGTTGTAAAATAAGTCTTGCATTTATCACCATACTCAGACCCTGTTCTTTTTTTCGTCACACCTAAAACCGTTATTTCTCGTGAGCGACGCAGCATTATGTCGAGGGGACGAACGACTAACTCTGATGTACTTGTTATTTGTTTGTTTGTTTGCTTAACGCCCAGCCGACCACGAAGGGCCATATCAGGGCGGTGCTGCATTGACATATAATGACGTGCGCCACACACAAGACAGAAGTCGCAGCACAGGCTTCATGTCTCACCCAGTCACATTGATCTGACACCGGACCAACCAGTCCTAGCACTAACCCCATAATGCCAGACGCCAGGCGGAGCAGCCACTAAATTGCCAATTTTAAAGTCTTAGGTATGACCCGGCCGGGATTCGAACCCACGACCTCCCGATCACGGGGCGGACGCCTTACCACTAGGCCAACCGTGCCGGTTGTACTTGTTATACAGTGTACGCTTGATCTGCCCAACACATGCACGTCGGAGCCACGATTCGCCGCCGATTGCTTGCCGATCACTGGCAGTGATCGCTAAACATGCGTGTTTTCCTAAACTCACGTGACCTCCAGCCATAGTCTCTAATCTCGGTCCAAACACGTTGTAAGAAATCACTGCGGGCCAGTTAGCCTATACGTGGCTTTATCATGGAATTTTTACAAATGTAACCGTGTGCCGAAACACTACGATCACCTCGGGAAGCGAAGTGCAATCAAACAGGTTTGAAAATATTAGGGCTAATTTCTTAGCCCTATAAAAACTGTTATGCAAACCCGAAGGTTTCCATGAACATACAGACAATCGGAAACCACCAGAACCCATCACAAACAGAATCTCACAAACCACGGGTTTTGACTTAAAGGCCAACAACTCGGGTGCAGAGTCTGCTGTGAAAGGAGCGGTAGCCTCCCCTGTCACAATCGCCCCCGTTTGAAATGAACTTCGTCCCGAAGTTCCGAACCGGGGGACCACTGTCCATCCCAAGTTCGCAGAATGGGAACAGCAAGAAAATGTTCAGTGGTCATATTATGCCATTATCTGAACATATCATGCCGAGTCCCATCCCTGCTCGCAAGCGCCAGATGTAACCGTGGCCGAAACACTACGATCACCTCGGGAAGCGAAGTGCAATCAAACAGGATTAAAAAAGGTTAGGGCTAATTTCTTAGCCCTATAAAAACTGTTCATGGAAACCTTCGGGTTTGCATAACAGTTTTTATAGGGCTAAGAAATTAGCCCTAACATTTTCAATCCTGTTTGATTGCACTTCGCTTCCCGAGGTGATCGTAGTGTTTCGGCACACGGTTACACAAAAAACAATATGCATATATTTGTCAATGTCCGATGTACCATGCATAATATAATCAGTTGTACACGTGATCTTCGATGAGTATATTTTCAAAAGAAAAGGGTATCAACTATTATAAAATGAAGCGCACACAGACTTCAGCCCGTCGCGATATAACCTTGAACGATTTTTGAACTGTAAATACACTCAGCTGCAACAAAAACGCAAAACGAAGGCTGTGAGCTGCACTGTGCCTTTAAACACCAAATAAAGTAAGAACAGACTTCAGCGTGAGTGTTTAGCGGGGTCTTGCTTTGAACAGCTGGGTTATTGTTGTTATGTCAACCATAATGAAGATGTGTGTAATTTAGTATTGTTCTGCACGGTCACGTAAAATGAGCATTTGCTTGAGTGCGTGTCCTAGTTGTATGTTTTCAATTGTTTCATGCGAAGAATTCTGAATAAAATTATGTTTAATTAAACCAAAAGCTTGCCTCCACGTCCTCTCTGCCACACGCTTGACAAGCATGAGGGCTATTTCCTAAAAACGTCTATTGAGCTCGAAGTTGACTTCGCGACGACTTTGTGAAGTCATTTTACCCACAATTCAGCGTCAAAGCTTCGTGCAGCGAGCTTCGTGAAGTCGACTTCGCCCAAATAATGTCAGGCTTGAAGCTAATTGATATGAAGTTTTCCACTGTCATGGACAGCTTGTCTCGTAGGATGCTTAGGCCAAAAAAAAAAATAGTCTGTTTACGGTAACCCGACCGACCCTATTTTTTTCGCGCGACCCTAGACTTTTTTTTGGCATTTGGGAAAAAAAAAAAAATCCCGACCTACCGACCCTATTTTTTGGCCTATGTTACCGTAAACAGACCTTTTTTTGTTGGCCTTAGTTTTCGGGATAGGTGTGACCTGACGAAGAACAGCACGGAAAAAAACCCACCCAAAAACAGAATGATGCTACGCGTGGCAGTAATCTGGGAGGTATTTCTCTGATAACTTTTTCGGCAAAATAGATCTGGGCTGTTCGGTTAAGGCGGTTGGCAAGCAGACAGATTACTTTGACTGAAATTGAATACCTGGCAATTAAAACAATGCGTCTTGAATTGTTATACTTACTGGTGAAACTGTAACTTAACATCATGTTTGTGTCTGTTTTTCTGTCCATTTTCAACGCACTCTTTCGTAGCAGACAGATTTTCACTTGACGGCGAGACTGTATTGATACGCGAAATATTCTATTCTTCAACTGGCGAGCTTGAATATGACGTCAGTTTAGCTTTTGTCATCCGTGATCGCTTGGTAATCCAACCAATGTGATTTTCCATCACTGTGTTCTGCGTGCGTTTTGACGGGCTAGATGTGTTCACTTAGATGTGTCCGCATCGTCATACATTGCTGCAAAGCAGCTGAATATGAAAAGAAAAGAAAGCGTGCAGATGCTTGAGCCTTGCAAGTCTTTCTGAAAAAACGAATCCTCCCTTGAAAGAAAATAAAGATGTCTGCGTGTTGTCTGCTTTGAAGGTATGGAGATTTTGAAGCAATCAAGTCAAAACGGAAGTCGCGTTGATAAGTTTGTTGTCGTTATTCTCTGTTTGAATTACCGTGGATGTGTTTGTAACCATAACTATGTACAGCTGTGCCTTGCTAGTTAACGGCAACCATGTCTATGAATACAAGCTTGCAAAGAAATTTGGATCGTTTGCTCCGGAACCGCAACGTCGAAACAAAATGAAAAATCTGGCTGGATGTGTCATATTTTGTTTATGGGTTTGGAAGAATAACTATTCATTGGCTCACGTAAGTGTAGCCTATGCGATGCTAACTTTTGTCTGTCTGTGCGTGCGTGCGTGCGTGCGTATGTATGTATGTATGTATGTCTGTGGTAGAAACTTTAACATTTGGCTGAACACCGAAATACTAACTTTACCTGGTTATTATTCAAGCAACAGCTTCAAAGTATTGAAGCAATGATCAACATTTCGTCGGCACGTATGTAGTTAAAGTGTGTATCCAAAGAAAACGGGTGGTGGGGGGTTTTGGGGGATAAAACCAGCTGACTGGTTTGTGTCGTGTGTGGTATGTAGACCAGGTCAGGGGTCAAGGTTAGCTTTTAGGTCAGATCGTGTGAAGGATTGTGGTATAGATACAGTTACCACCGAGCTGCAGTTCGCCGATTCGGAGAAGACGACTCATGATTTCACATTGTTCGGTTTCGTAGCTCCAGAAAAATAGACAAAGAAGATACCAAAGGAGATTTCCTACAGGTTAATCTGCACAGCGTGTTTCCAGTGTCTGCGCGAGGAAGCGCTGTCGAAAGCGCAGTGTCGATCTGGCCATCTGGCAGTCGTGTCCCCGTAAGTAGGCTACAGACAGACATATCTAGATCTAGTGTCTCGCACTCTTGCACCGTATCACTTATGCTTACTGTGAGTGTGAATGTGTGACGGAGTGATTGAGTTTGTGTTTACTGTTTGTCGATTTCTTACGTGAGCCTTGAAGGCTTCGCCTCTTGTTTACATTGCACTCCGACCGTGTTCTTTTTCATGTCACACCCAAAACAGTGTTTTGTGTGTGTGTGTGCGACTTACACCAGTGTTTGCCACCGCGGGACTTGACTGGCCAAATCTACTAACCAGTCTTTTGGCTACCGAGACAGTGACTTGAGTACACTCTGACACACAGTGACTTGAGTAGCCTACACACCTTTAGGAGCGAAGAAGTGAGCTAATCTGCTTGTATGACGTAAATTGTGCGTCACTACATTGATGAGGAAAGCCGTCATTCTCTAAGGTGACGTGCAGTCAGTGGGAAATCTAATGTGAATGTTGACACCGTGTCAGTGAATAGATCTACACATCGAGAGAAGCTTACCAATAAAAGTTCACAAAAGGCTGAATCCAATCTCGAACAGATCACTTTTCAGGCATTCCTTGTCGAACTGTTGCTCTCCACTGGGATTGTGGATCCTTTCATAGATCGTCCACTGTCGAGCAGAGTGACGCTACACACGGCGTGGACTAAGTCAATGCGCTGCCTGTCAAGGACTTGGGCGCCACAGCCTGTACAAGCTGCGTTGTTTCGTCGCCTGAAGAGTTTGACCTTGGTCATGACTGTGTTGAATGTGAGCTCATGACTGTGTTGTGCCTGACGAGTTCATCACTTAAAAAAACCAAACATAGGCGGGCATACTTGAATACTCCAAACAAATATGAAATAGTAAAAGCACAAGTGCAGTTTTGAGCCCACCCCATTGTTTCAGTGAAGATGATAGACTATGGTGCTCCCTACTACGTGTACTGGCTGCTCCTGTAAACAAATATGAAATAGGAAAAGCACAAGTGCAGTTTTGAGCCCACCCCATTGTTTCAGTGAAGATGATAGACTATGGTGCTCCCTACTACGTGTACTGGCTGCTCCTGTTTCCTCTTTCCATTGTGGGAATCATAGCGTGTGTCCTCGTCGTTTATGTCTGGTGTGGAAAACGGTACAAGTTCTACCGACTGATCATAATGACCCTGGCCGCTACGCATGCTTTGTTCTTAATCCTCATTCTTTTGTTTACGCATATGGAAGAAGGCGAAGCTAAAGAACTGATCAAAAAGGTAACGTTCAGTGTACGTCTGTACGCAGTGACGTTGTACGTTTTCTTAGCTGCCACGCAGTACGTGATGACGCGTGTTTTGCACGAAGGCAGCAGCCTCTCCGTCATGGCGTCGCAGAAGCGCATCATTGGCGGCCTGCTCCTCATTGCATGTTGGTGCGCCTTAGTGAGAGTGTTGAAAATTATGGTGTGCATAAGAGTGGAGGACAACGAGCACCAAACTAGAATTGCATCCAACGCATTCCACGTGCTCACGCTCGTTCTGCCCCAGTTTTTGCAGCTGGTCCTCGTCTGTGGCATGGTCCGAGGCATCCGTCGCTATCGCCGGTGGCTGGCGAGCGGGAAGCTGCGGAGTGTGATGGTTAAGAACCACATACTGAGTGTGGCTATCAAGACCGGGTCCAGCATAGCCATGGTGCATAGCTCTGTGCAAAAGTCCTTAGCCCGTGGCTACTCCAGCACGTCTAGGAGTCATCGGATCAACCCGGAAGAGTCTCGCGATGTCGGTCAAATGTTGCCCGTGGAAATGTACCAACAGCGGGCGGACTACATCCAGCGGGAACTGCTGGTCAGCAAAGCCGTCACCATCCTCTGCATTCCCCCCATCTTCATCTACTTCGTGGGCTTTACCATCGGGATCTACATCCGACTTCACAAACGGGTGCTCAGGGACACCTTCTTTTGGGTGATAGACGTCCTGCAGTTCATCAACTGCGGCTGCACCTTCGTAGTATTGGCAGCCATGCTGCCGGACTTTCGCCGCGCGCTGAGGATGCGGCTGTTGAGGCTGTGCAGGACGGACATGAGTGACGTCAGTGAGGGCAGTGTTGACAGCGCCTTGGCCGCCAGGTCGTGTCCACAACGGTCCAGCAGATCCAGTTTGAACGACTTGGAGGAGGAGGAGGAGGAGGAGGAAGAGGAGGAGGAGGAGGAGGATGGGAAGAAGAGCCCCCACACTTCAGGCCAGAGGGGCGGGGGGGATCAGCGTGCTCACTCAAGAAGAAAACGTAGCGGTGACAATAGAAATAGAAGTGACAAGAGTAGTAGTGGTAAAAGTAGAAGCGGTAAAAGTAGTAGCGGTAAGAGTACTAGCGGTAAAAGTAGTAGCGGTAAAAGTACTAGCGGTAAAAGTAGTAGCGGTGAACACCCCGAAGACACGCATCAGGCAGTGCCAACACCTCAAGGAGCAGACTAGCAGGAACGGGTGCAGGACATAACACAGCAAAGAGAAACAGCAACCGAGGCAACACGGCAACATGTACAGTCATTGCCAGAAACATGACACCGTACGGGACGAGATACTGCCACGTGTAAGCAAGGCAACATGACGAAATACTGCATCATGAAAGCTAGGCAACATGACGAAATACTGCCTCATGAAAGCTAGGCAACATGACGAGATCCTGCCTCATGAAAGCTAGGCAACATGACGAGATACTGCCTCTTAAAAGCAAGGCAACATGACGAGATACTGCCTCGTGAAAGCAAGGCAACATGACGAAATACTGCCTCGTGAAAGCAAGGCAACATGACGAAATACTGCCTCATGAAAGCAAGGCAACATGACGAGATCCTGCCTCATGAAAGCTAGGCAACATGACGAGATACTGCCACTGTGACATGTAAACAAGGCAACATTACGAGATACTGCCATACACAAGTCTAATTAAATCGACACTGCCACAAACATTGTAACATGGCGAGACACTGCCAGAAACATTGTAACATGCCGAGACACTGCCAGAAACATTGTAACATGGCGAGGCACTGCCAAAAACATTGTAACATGACGAGACACTGCCACACACATTGTAACATGACGAGACACTGCCAGAAACATTGTAACATGACGAGACACTGCCAGAAACATTGTAACATGACGAGACACTGCCACACACATTGTAACATGACGAGAGACTGCCAGAAACATTGTAACATGACGAGACACTGCCGGAAACATTGTAACATGACGAGACTCTGCCATAAACATTGTTACAAAACGAGACACTGCCACAAACATTGTAACATGGCGAGACACTGCCAGAAACAATGTAACATGACGAGACACTGCCAAAAACATTGTAACATAGCGAGACACTGCCAGAAACATTGTAACATGGCGAGACACTGCCAGAAACATTGTAACATGGCGAGACACTACCAGAAACATTGTAACATGACGAGACACTGCCAGAAACATTGCAACATGACGAGACACTGCCAGAAACATTGTAACATGACGAGACACTGCCAGAAACATTGTAACATGACGAGACACTGCCACACACATTGTAACATGACGAGACACTGCTTGAAACAAGGCAAAATAAATACACTGCCAGAAACATTGTAACATGACGAGGGGACACTGCCAGAAACATTGTAACATGACGAGACACTGCTAGAAACATTGTAACATGACGAGACACTGCCACACACATTGTAACATGACGAGACACTGCTTGAAACAAGGCAAAATAAATACACTGCCAGAAACATTGTAACATGACGAGGGGACACTGCCACACACATTGTAACATGACGAGACACTGTCACAAACATTGAAACAAGACGAGACACTGCCACAAACATTGTAACTTGACGAGACACTGCCACAAACATTGTAACATGACGAGACACTGCCAGAAACATTGTAACATGGCGAGACACTGCCACACACATTGTAACATGACGAGACACTGCCAGAAACATTGTAACATGACGAGACACTGCCAGAAACATTGTAACATGTCGAGACACTGTCACAAACATTGTAACATGACGAGACACTGCCAGAAACATTGTAACATGACGAGACACTGCCACACACATTGTAACATGACGAGACACTGTCACAAACATTGTAACATGACGAGACACTGCCAGAAACATTGTAACATGGCGAGACACTGCCAGAAACATTGTAACATGACGAGACACTGCCAGAAACATTGTAACATGACGAGACACTGCCAGAAACATTGTAACATGACGAGACACTGCCACACACATTGTAACATGACGAGACACTGCTTGAAACAAGGCAAAATAAATACACTGCCAGAAACATTGTAACATGACGAGGGGACACTGCCAGAAACATTGTAACATGACGAGACACTGCCAGAAACATTGTAACATGCCGAGACACTGCCGCACACATTGTAACATGACGAGACACTGCTTGAAACAAGGCAAAATAAATACACTGCCAGAAACATTTTAACATGACGAGACACTGCCACACACATTGTAACATGACGAGACACTGCCACAAACATTGTAACTTGACGAGACACTGTTACAAACATTGTAACATGACGAGACACTGCCAGAAACATTGTAACACGACGAGACACTGCCAGAAACATTGTAACATGACAAGACACTGCCAGAAACATGGTAACATGGCGAGACACTGCCAGAAACATTGTAACATGGCGAGACACTGCCAGAAACATTGTAACATGGCGAGACACTGCCAGAAACATTGTAACATGGCGAGACACTGCCACAAACATTGTAACATGACGAGACACTGCCAGAAACATTGTAACATGACGAGACACTGCCAGAAACATTGTAACACGACGAGACACTGCCAGAAACATTGTAACATGACGAGACACTGTGACGTCAATGTAATGTGACGTCTTCAAATGTTAGAGTTTCTACCACAGACATACACACGCACGCACGCACGCACATACGCACGCACGCACAGACAGACAAAAGTTAGCATCGCATAGGCTACACTTACGTGAGCCAAAAACGAATCCTCCTTTGAAAGAAAATAAAGATGTCTGCGTGTTGTCTGCTTTGAAGGCAGGGAGATTTTGAAGCAATCAAGTCAAAACGGAAGTCGCGTTGATAAGTTTGTTGTCGTTATTCTCTGTTTGAATTACCGTGGATGTGTTTGTAACCATAACTATGTACAGCTGTGCCTTGCTAGTTAACGGCAACCATGTCTATGAATACAAGCTTGCAAAGAAATTTGGATCGTTTGCTCCGGAACCGCAACGTCGAAACAAAATGAAAAATCTGGCTGGATGTGTCATATGTTGTTTATGGGTTTGGAAGAACAACTATAAATTTTCATTGCACTCCGACCGTGTTTTTTTCATGTCACACCCAAAACCGTGTTTTGTGTGTGTGTGTGTGTGTGTGTGTGTGTGTGTGTGTGTGTGTGTGTGTGTGTGAGCGTGCGTGAATGCGTGTGTGCATGCGTGCGTGCGTGCGTGCGTGTAAGTGTGTGTGCGAATTACACCAGTGTTTGCTACCGCGGGACTTGACTGGCCAAATCTACTAACTTTTTTCATGTCACACCCAAAACCGTGTTGTGTGTGTGTGTGTGTGTGTGTGTGTGTGTGTGTGTGTGTGTGTGTGTGTGCGTGTGCGTGCGTGCGTGCGTGTGTGAGCGAATTACATAGAGCTTAAACAATGACCACGAGTTGATTACTGGAAAATAAACCACGAGTGGGTATTGCACACGAGTGAATTACCAAGCGGCTGCAAATACCCACGAGTGGTTTATTTTCCAGTAATCAACGAGTTGTCGTCATTGTTTAAGCTATTTATACAAAGAACAACACGGGTCGAACATGCAGTCATGCAGACGACATTTTGTAGGCAATTTCATTTCAGCCTAATCACTCAGAGTGTCAAATGCGCGTCATTCAAATAGTCCCTATTGTTTTACTTTATTCTTAGTCTCCGACTCGTCGGCATTGTACTTGTCTCGTCTAAATATCGGACCCTATTGCTACGATTAAAACACAATAGCGTTTATATAGCTATTCTGACATTACATTCTGTGTTAAAATCATGTTTTTGTCAGCAACAAGGACAAGAATGATCCATGTCGTTGACTGATTGCAGACGACGGTTCCCTTTTCGCATGAAGCCACGGAAATAACCGAACATTGAAAAACCCACGGACATGTATTACGGAGAAAACTCGGGATAACCGGATGTTTAGCATTACGTCAATATGCTAGGAATCATATGACGTCATGACGTATCATGCTTGCCTACGTAGATTGTATGTTCGAAAGTCTGACTTCTGTTGTGAATTCGCGTGGTGAAGACTGCGGTAAATCTGTAGATGATAAGAGAACAAGGATTGTCTCAGAAGAAACGACTAAATGTTTCAGACCGGTAACTTCATTTCAACATTGCACTATATAATGGACGTTCTATGTGCCAGGAGAGTTTGCTGATTTTTTGTTAAACATTGGAGAGATCGTCTGCTAGAATCAGAGATAGGTCGCTTCAGATTGCAGCTTCTGGAAATTTGCAAGGTTTGTTGCCTGTTAAAGAACTGGATTTTAAACGTAATGTATGTCATGTACAGTAAGCAACAACAAAAACACACACAAAGCAAATGGCATCGTCTGTCGACTAGTCACAAAAGCAAACCTGGCGAGGTATGCGTGTACTTTATACACGTCAGCCATTGTTGTTACAGTTTTCAGTCAACGTTGTTTTCTTCCGCAACAGGGTCCAATCATCTGGGTTTCAAATGATGTCATGTTCTAAAAATAAATTCTTGTATTGATTATTTTTTAGCCCTCTTTATTCTTACTTCGAATAATCCACGTGTGATTTTGGTGTAATCAAAGTAGTTCGTTCTAATTTCTCACTTGTCTAAAAATAATCAACTAGATTTAATCCACCCCTCGGTTGCATTTCAGGAGTTGTATAAACCAGTGTTTGCTACTGCGGGACTTGACTGGCCAAATCTACTCTTGTGGCTACCGAGACAGTGACTTGAGTACACTGACCGAGACCTTTAGGAGCGAAGAAGTGAGCTAATCTGCTTGTATGACGTAAAGTGTGCGTCACTAACATTGATGACGAAAGCCGTCATTCTCTAAGGCGACATGCAGTCAGTGGGGAATCTAATGTGAATGTTGACACCGTGTCAGTGAATAGATCTACACATCGAGAGAAGCTTACCAATAAAAGTTCACAAAAGTCTGAATCCAATCTTGAACAGATCACTTTTCAGGCATTCCTAGCCGAACTGTTGCTCTCCACTGGGATTGTGGATCCTTCGATGGATCGTACACTGTCGAGCAGAGTGACGCTACACACGACGTGGACTAAGTCAATGCGCTGCCTGTCAAGGACTTGGGCGCCACAGCCTGTACAAGCTGCGTTGTTTCGTCGCCTGAAGAGTTTGACCTTGCGAGGTGTTGAATGTGAGCTCATGACTGTGTTGTGCCTGACGAGTTCATCACTTAAAAAAAAACATAGGCGGGCATACTTGAATACTCCAAACAAATATGAAATAGGAAAAGCACAAGTGCAGTTTTGAGCCCACGCCAGTGTTTCAGTGAAGATGATAGACTATGGTGCTCCATTCTACGTGTACTGGCTGCTCCTGTTTCCTCTTTCCATTGTGGGAATCATAGCGTGTGTCCTCGTCGTTTATGTCTGGTGTGGAAAACGGTACAAGTTCTACCGACTGATCATAATGATCCTGGCCTCTACGCATGCTTTGTTCTTAGTCCTCATTCTTTTGTTTACGCATATGGAAGAAGGCGAAGCTAAAGAACTGATCAAAAAGGTAACGTTCAGTGTACGTCTGTACGCAGTGACGTTGTACGTTTTCTTAGCTGCCACGCAGTACGTGACGACGCGTGTTTTGCACGAAGGCAGCAGCCTCCCCGTCATGGCGTCGCAGAAGCGCATCACTGGCGGCCTGCTCCTCGTTGCATTTTGGTGCGCCTTAGAGAGAGTGTTGACAATTATGATGTGCCTAAGAGTGGAGGACAACAGGTACCACGCTCGTATTGTATCCAACGCATTCCACGTGCTCACGCTCGTTCTGCCCCAGTTTTTGCAGCTGGTCCTCGTCTGTGGCATGGTCCGAGGCATCCGTCGCTATCGCCGGTGGCTGGCGAGCGGGAAGCTGCGGAGTGTGATGGTTAAAAGCCACATACTGGGTGTGGCTATCAAGACCGGGTCCAGCATATCCGTGGCGCATCGCTCTGTGCAAAAGTCCTTGTCCCGCGGCTACTCCAGCACGTCTAGGAGTCATCAGATCAACCCGGAAGAGGCTCACGATGTCGGTCAAATGTTGCCCGTGGAAATGTACCGACAGCGGGCGGACTACGTCCAGCGGGAACTGCTGGTCAGCAAAGTCGTCACCATCCTCTGCATTCCCCCCATCTTGATCTACTCCGTGGGCTTTACCATCGGGATCTACATCCGACTTCACAAACGGGTGCTCAGGGACACCTTCTTTTGGGTGATAGACGTCCTGCAGTTCATCAACTGCGGCTGCACCTTCGTAGTAATGGCAGCCATGCTGCCGGACTTTCGCCGCGCGCTGAGGAGGCGGCTGTTGAGGCTGTGCAGGACGGACATTAGTGACGTCAGTGAGGGCAGTGTGGACAGCGCCTTGGCCGCCAGGTCGTGTCCACAACGGTCCAGTAGATCCGGTTTGAACGACTTGGAGGAGGAGGAGGAAGAGGAGGAGGAGGAGGAGGAGGAGGTGGAGGAGGTGGAGGAGGAGGAGGAGGAGGAGGAGGAGGAGGAGGAGGAGGAGGAGGAGAAGAGCCCCCACACTTCAGGCCAGAGGGGCGGGGGGGATCAGCGTGCTCACTCAAGAAGAAAACGTAGCGGTGACAATAGAAATAGAAGTGACAAGAGTAGCAGTGGTAAAAGCAGAAGCGGTAAAAGTAGTAGCGGTAAGAGTACTAACAGTAAAAGCAGAAGCGGTAAAAGTAGTATAAGTAGCGGTGACAAACGTAGGAGCGGTGAAAGTAGTAGCGGTGAACACCCCCCTGAAGACACGCGTCAGGCAGTGCCAACACCACAAGGAGCAGACCAGCAGGAACGGGTGCAGGACATAACACAGCAAAGAGAAACAGCAACCGAGGCAACACGGCAACATGTACAGTCATTGCCAGAAACATGACACCGTACGGGACGAGATACTGCCACGTGTAAGGCCAAAAAAAAAATAGGTCTGTTTACGGTAACCCGACCGACCCTATTTTTTTCGCGCGACCCTAGACTTTTTTTTGGCATTTGGGGGAAAAAAAAAAGAAAAAAAAAATCTTTGGTTTTTTTTTGCAAAATAACGTAAAAATATGGTTTTTTCGAAAAAAAAAAAAAAAAAAAAAATCCTGACCTACCGACCCTATTTTTTTGGCCTATGTTACCGTAAACAGACCTATTTTTTTTTGGCCTAAGCAAGGCAACATGACGAGATACTGCCTCATGTAAGCAAGGCAACATGACGAGATACTGCCTCGTGAAAGCAAGGCAACATGACGAAATACTGCCTCATGAAAGCAAGGCAACATGACGAGATCCTGCCTCATGAAAGCTAGGCAACAATGACGAGATACTGCCACTGTGACATGTAAACAAGGCAACATTACGAGATACTGCCATACACAAGTCTAAATAAATCGACACTGCCAGAAACATTGTAACATGGCGAGACAATGCCAGAAACATTGTAACATGGCGAGACACTGCCAGAAACATTGTAACATGACGAGACACTGCCAGAAACATTGTAACATGGCGAGACACTGCCAGAAACATTGTAACATGGCGAGACACTGCCAGAAACATTGTAACCTGGCGAGACACTGCCAGAAACACTGTAACATGGCGAGACACTGCCAGAAACATTGTAACATGGCGAGACACTGCCAGAAACATTATAACATGGCGAGACACTGCCAGAAACATTGTAACATGGCGAGACACTGCCAGAAACATTGTAACATGGTGAGACACTGCCAGAAACATTGTAACATGGCGAGACACTGCCAGAAACATTGTAACATGGTGAGACACTGCCATAAACATTGTAACATGACGAGACACTGCCAGAAACATTGTAACATGGCGAGACACTGCCAGAAACATTGTAACATGACGAGACACTGCCAGAAACATTGTAACATGGCGAGACACTGCCAGGAACATTGTAACATGGCGAGACACTGCCAGAAACATTGTAACATGGCGAGACACTGCCAGAAACATTGTAACATGGTGAGACACTGCCAAAAACATTGTAACATGGCGAGACACTGCCAGAAGCATTGTAACATGGCGAGACACTGCCAGAAACATTGTAACATGGTGAGACACTGCCAGAAACATTGTAACATGGCGAGACACTGCCAGAAACATTGTAACATGGCGAGACACTGCCAGGAACATTGTAACATGGCGAGACACTGCCAGAAACATTGTAACATGGTGAGACACTGCCAGAAACATTGTAACATGGTGAGACACTGCCAAAAACATTGTAACATGGCGAGACACTGCCAGAAACATTGTAACATGGTGAGACACTGCCAGAAACATTGTAACATGACGAGACACTGCCAAAAACATTGTAACATGGCGAGACACTGCCAGAAACATTGTAACATGGCGAGACACTGCCAAAAACATTGTAACATGGCGAGACACTGCCAAAAACATTGTAACATTTCCTTTCTTTATTTGGTGTTTAACGTCGTTTTCAACCACGAAGGTTATATCGCGACGGGGAAAGGGGGGAGATGGGATAGAGCCACTTGTCAATTGTTTCTTTTTCACAAAAGCACCAATCAAAAATCTGCTCCAGGGCCTGCAACGTAGAACAATATATTACCTTACTGGGAGAATGCAAGTTTCCAGTACAAAGGACTTGACATTTCTTACATACTGCTTGTGAAGGAAATCACGAATAACACTAACAGGCAAAGTTTGATAGTGATATCCTCCACGCTTTTAGAGCGCTAACCAGAGATAATAGAGTGACATAGTGAAGTGTGGTTGCACGGATTGTAAATTCAACTCACTGACCGAGAGAGTTGACTTTGTAAATCGCAACGAAGATAACGTTACACTTAACCACTGTCCAGCGACAGGGAGGGGTTGTCACGGGAATCGACCGGGAGAAAGGAAACCCGAGTAGAGCACTCAACAGGTAAATGGAATAAGCATTTGAATATCGTTAATGTTTATCGCATAAGTCGAATCGACTAACACTGTAACTTTAAACATAGCAGACAGATATCTAAGACAAGATGTCCGCTATTTATGTTATGCAGTGCGTCGTGTAACCGGTCATAAAGGAAAATAGCGGCCAGATGACAGAATGAATTAAGGATCTGAGGAGCCGCCGGAATATTACGCCTTTAGACTCGCATAGCTGAGATTCGACGGGATTTCTAGAAGCTAGTGCACGGTTATGTTTGTCCGTAGAGTTGGACCATAGTGGTCACAGGGCGGTGGAAACTGAGTAGACCGAGGTCACCAGTAGCAGGAATTAGTAGTAAAATACATTTCCTAGTGAACAGCAATAGAAGCTGTGTAATTCTGCGTATGACCAGAATGAAAATATGTCTACAATATCTTAATTACTTAAGAGATACGGAATACTTAGTAGACAGAGCAGACGGTGTTTTAAGTCTGCCCGTAGTAGAAACTATAACTGGTTTTTGTTGACTACACACGAGTCGTGAGTAGATACTTATAAACTAGATATCGTGTGCCTGTGAGTTCACGTACTGTTTTTGTAGTTTTATACCTCAGTGAAAGATAGAAAGTTTTGTCACTGCAATTGTGTACGAGATTGTCATCTCGAGTGGTTTGCCTACCAAAACTGTGAGTACTGGAATTTTGAGTACTTAACCTTTATGTTCATGATTGTGTGTATTTGTGTGTATGCTGTCATACCTGTATAATACAGTGGAGGGAACCTACATTTGGAGTTGTGTTTGTTTCTGTATGATAGCGTACTAGCGCATTTGCATTCATTCACACTGCTTGACTAAAATCTTTACAAAAATTGACAAACATTGTAACATGACGAGACACTGCCTGAAACATTGTAACATGACGAGACACTGCCAGAAACATTGTAACATGACGAGACACTGCCAGAAACATTGTAACATGACGAGACACTGCCAGAAACATTGTAACATGACAAGACACTGCCAGAAACATTGTAACATGACGAGACACTGCCACAAACATTGTAACATGACGAGACACTGCCACAAACATTGTAACATGACGAGACACTGCCACAAACATTGTAACATGTCAAGAAACTGCCACAAACATTGTAACATGACGAGACACTGTCAGAAACATTGTAACATGACGAGACACTGCCACAAACATTGTTACAAGACGAGACACTGCCAGAAACATTGTAACATGGCGAGACACTGCCAGAAACATTGTAACATGACGAGACACTGCCAGAAACATTGTAACATGTCGAGAAACTGCCAGAAACATTGTAACATGACGAGACACTGCCACAAACATTGTAACATGACGCAGACCTGTTTACACTACACATTGAGCGTAGTAAACTACGAATTTGAATAATATACTACGCAACTACGCAAGTCTGTCGTTTTCTACGCAAACGGTATTTAAAAAATAAAAATAAAAAAAATCTTTTTTTTTTTCGTCTTTACACCTGTTCCTTGTCCCGTTGTGCTCTCACACCGCCCCGTCCCTGCACGCAAACGGTATTGTTTCGGCTACGCATATCACAATCCGTAATTTTCTTCATCTCCCTTGATGCTCCCATGGGGTCGCCTTCACGCGGCGGGAGTGTTTCAACCAAGCTACCCCACCCCTTTACTTCTCTTCTTTTGTCTTATTTCTGCCTTACCAGTCCTTTCACCTATATTTCCTTCCAAAAAACTCTCCCTACTATTCCCTGCAGTTTTCTGATTCCTTTCTTGTCTTATTTCTACCTGACTGGATCCGTCACCTTTATTTCACTTCCCAAAAGTCTTCTTTTCCACATCCTTATTTCTCTGTGGTCTTCTTAAGACCCAGCGTGTTTGCCGTGCGCTGCGACCTGTACCGGTTTGGGCTGGTGACCTGATGATTGAGGGGTTTACTTAGTTACGACTTTGTAGCGCCAACACATCATTTTGGCCCAGTCTTTATCTAAGACAGGAGGTTGAAGAAGGCTTACCCGCTTCAATCAATCGGCTGGTCAAGTCTGGGTATATGTCTTGAGCATATTGCATCGGACCTTTGGCTAAAGGAGCAAGCGGCGGTAGGAGGGGGCGGCGGTAGTCGGGACAAACACTATGCCAAGTTGTTACCTAATCCGTTTCCGCTTGGAAAGAGTTGACGAACATTATGCCAAGTTGTTACCTAACCCGTTTCCGCTTGGAAAGAGTTAAATCTCCTATTACAGATTGATACCATATGTTTCCTCTTATCGCTGCGTATATCCATCTGTATCCTTGGCGCTCTGGAGTTGGATAACCGCTCCACCTAAGCGTCCCCTTGTTGGGCTCCGTGGTGGGTGGGGATCAGATGCGACGAAGATAAAGGCCTCAAACATGGCCACCTCTTCTTTTTCTTCTTTTTTTTCAAGCACCCGAAACGGAAACAAACGAAGATACTGCGTTGACTCTGACTCTGACGATGAAGTCCGAGTCAGAGCAACAAAGAACAACATCAGCGAGGCCTGGCCCCATTTCATTGTTGTTGAGACAGCAGATGAGGCACAGCCCATCTCCAAACTTTCGCCTTTTGCGATACAGAAGGTTATTGCAGGAGTATCATCAACGATAGACAACATTAAGAGGCTTCGTAATGGTTCTCTACTGATTGAATGTCCTTCAAAAAAGGCATCAGATGGTCTTCTCCGTCTGAATGGTCAGAAATTTGTTGATAGACCGGTCAAGGTCAGTCCTCACAGAGGCCTGAACACCAGCAAAGGAGTCATCCGATGCCGAGAGCTGGAGGGCCTCAGTGAGGCTGAAATAAAAGAAGGTCTAAAGGATCAAGGTGTCATTGATGTGTACCGGGTGTTGATCAGGAAGGGCGATATCAGAGTACCCACCAACACCCTTTTCGTCACTTTTTGTACCCCAACCATCCCTGAGAAAATAAAAGTGGGATTTGTTCAAATAAGAGTGACTTTGTATATTCCATCACCAATGAGATGTTTCCAATGCCAAAGATTTGGACATTCAAAGGCTGGATGTAAACAGAAGGCAGTGTGCGAGAGGTGTGGCGGAGATCCTCACGAAGGTCCCTGCACATCACCACCCACCTGCACAAACTGTAAGGGAAACCATTCCCCGTCCTCCAGAGAATGTCCAAAATACAAGTTTGAACAGGCCATTCAAAAAACAAAAACGGAGAAAAAGATGTCTTTCTCAGACGCCAGGAAGGAGGTTGAAAAAACGAATGTTTTTTCCTTCCAGAAAAGTTTTGCGGCAGCAGTCAGTCAAAGACCTGCAACAAAGTCAACACCCACCCAGACCAGTATTTCATATAGGTCTGTGGGTGTCCAGGCAGGCCCGTCCATGTTGAAAAGGACAGAGCCCACAAGAAACAAAAGTATTTGTACACAGACAGATGAAAGCACAGGTGGGGCTATCCCCACTGGAGACTCTATGGGGTCTCCTGGTGAGGTTTGCTTCACCGCCCCAACTGGAGACCCTGTGGGGGCTCCTGGTGAGGTTCGCTTCACCACCCCAATTGAGGACCCTATGGGGTCTCCTGGTGAGGTTCGCTTCACCACCCCAACCCAGAAGCCCGTTCACAGGGCAACTCACAGGAAGGGGGCCGTCGAGGTAGTGGAGGTAGTGGACCTTACTCAATCCACACCACGAACACCTCCGGACAAGGGAAAAGTTACTCTGCCCCAAAGATCGCCTCGCACCCCAAAAATGGAGAAAAATCCCATCACACTATACAATCATTTTGGGAGTTTATCCGACGAAGAGGGTATGGAGGCAGAAACTTCTTAAAACTAAACAAACATAGCCAATTTTATTCAATGGAATTGTAGAGGGGTCCAAGCTAACTATGAAGAATTATGTCTACTTTTACACAAATTTCATCCTGTTGCTACAGCATTACAGGAAACAATGCTGAAACCAAACAAAGATTTTAATGTATCTGGATACAATGTTTTTAGAAACCATTCAGACAATAACACGTCTGGGGGAGTTGCTCTTTTGATTAAGAAAAGTGTACTTTGTAGTGAGATCAACCTATGTACAAACATTCAAGCCGTCGCAGCACGAGTGACATTAGATAAAACCATCACTCTCTGCAGTGTATATCTGTCACCATCCAAATGTTACACGAAGCACGATCTTGAAAATCTTATTGATCAGCTTCCAGCTCCCTTTGTTTTAATGGGAGATTTTAACGCTCATTCCCCTTTATGGGGCAGCAACTCTCTAAGTACGAGAGGACGAATTCTAGAAGATTTTTTAGACAATCGTAATCTATGCGTTTTAAACGATGGAGTACCAACATATCTCCATCCAGCAACAGGATGCAAGTCCATACTAGATCTAGTTATTTGCGACACCTCTCTTGTTCTAGACTTTGAATTTAAAGTCTATGATGACACATGTGGTAGCGATCATTTCCCTATCTTGATGTCTCAAATAGATGGATTGGAAGAAGCTTCCCCCCAGAGATGGAACCTGAACAAGGCAAACTGGCTGTCTTTTACTGCCGAATGTTCTGTCCAACTCACAGAAGACACTGTCTTTGATGGAAGTGACGACCCATCATCTATTTTTACAAACACTCTACAAGACATTGCCACTGAGTACATCCCAAAAACATCTTCAAACAACCGCATTAAAGTGCCATGGTTTAATAAAGAATGCCAAGAAGCCCGATCTGAGCGAAAGAGAAGTCTACACAGGTTCTACAGATGCCCGACCCTTAGCAAGAAGTTGACTTTCTTCAGATTTCGCGCTAAGAGTCGCACTGTCATAAAACATTCTAAAAGAACATCCTGGAGGTCTTTTTGCTCAAACTTAAACTCTAAGGTATCATCAAGTAAAGTTTGGAATGCTATTCGTAAAATCAAAGGGAAAAAAGGATCTGCATCAATTAACCACCTTGTGGTAAATGGATCCCTTATAACCCAAAAGAATGAAGTAGCAAACGTTCTGGCTTCAACAATGGAAAAAAACTCATCAACAGAAAATTACTGCACAGATTTTCAAAAAATCAAAGCCACCCAAGAACGTAAACCCATAAACTTCTCATCTCAGAATGAGGAGAACTACAACAAGTTGTTCAGTATAACTGAACTCAAACAAGCCTTACAAAAATGCAACAACTCAGCAACGGGGCTGGACGGAATACATTATCAGTTCCTCACACACCTACCAGAAAGTTGTCTTCTGGTCTTGCTGAAGGTTTTTAACCACATATGGGAGAGTGGATCCTTTCCACCTTCATGGCAAGAAGCGATGATTGTCCCCATTCCAAAACCAGGTAAAGATCATACAAACCCCAGCAACTACCGTCCGATAGCCTTGACCAGCTGTCTGTGTAAAACCATGGAGCGATTGGTCAACGCTAGGATGGTGTGGTACCTAGAAAAACAAAACCTCTTAAGTGATGTGCAATGTGGCTTCCGAAAGGGACACAGCACCACTGATCATTTGGTACGTTTTGAGACCTTCGTTCGAGAGGCCTTTGCGAGATCTGAACATGTACTAGCTATATTTTTTGATCTCGAGAAGGCTTACGACACGACCTGGAAACACGGTATTTTAGCTGATTTGCATGAAATGGGTTTTCGTGGACGTCTCCCTGTTTTTGTGGAAGGATTTCTAAGTAATCGATTTTTTACAGTACGGGTCGGTCCCAACCTATCAGAGTTCTGTCAACAAGAGATGGGTGTTCCTCAAGGAAGCATTCTATCACCCATGTTGTTCAACATCAAAATCAATAACATAGTAAAGGCAGTACTGAAAGGATCCGAGTCATCCTTGTTTGTTGATGACTTTGCACTTTGTGTGCGTGGTAAATCCCTACATAGAGTGGAAAGGCAGCTTCAATTATGTATCGACAAGGTGCAAAAATGGGTAACAGAGAACGGTTTCAAATTTTCCACCAGCAAAACTGTCTGTATGCATCTTTGCAAACAAAGGGGAGCCATGCCAGAACCCTCTCTGGTCCTGAATGGTAATCCTGTCAAGGTTGTTGAAGAATTTAAATTCCTAGGACTGACCTTTGACCGTCGACTAACATTCCTTAAACATATCCAGTATCTGAGAACATCATGTCTGAAAGCTCTGGATGTATTGAAAGTGGTTTCTCATACGGACTGGGGTGCTGACCGCACAGTCCTACTCAGACTTTACCGTGCTTTAATCCGATCCAAGTTGGACTATGGTTGTGTCGTCTATGGTGGAGCCGCAAAATCCAACCTAAGGCTATTAGACACAATACACCACCAGGGTATACGTCTTTGTCTGGGAGCTTTCAGGACGTCTCCAGTACAGTCCTTATATTTTGAGGCCAAAGAACCCTCTCTGAGGCTGCGACGCCTGAAACTCACCCTAAATTATGTGTTGAAACTGAAAGCTATGCCTACAAATCCAGCCTACCAATGCGTATTTCAACCACAATGCTCTGAATTTTTTGAAAGTCACCAAAATGATCGAGCACCTCTGTCTTCTCGGATTCAGTCACATCTGGCCGAATCAAAGATAAAACTCGATCATGTTAGTGAAAATCGATGGACAGAAACACCTCCATGGACTTTGCCAGATCCAGTTGTTCGACTCGATCTGACAAGGTTAAAGAAGTCAGAGACAAATGATTTGATTTTTAAACAGTGTTTTAGCCAGTTCTGTACCGAGTTTCCTTCCCATCAACGAATATACACTGATGGGTCCAAAGCTGAAAGTAAAGTGGCATCAGCTTCTGTCACTGGTCCTAAACTCGATAGGGCCTTTTCGGCCCGTCTTCCGGATGACAGTTCTGTATTTTCTGCAGAGTTGAAAGCTTTACAGCTAGCTCTGAAACAGGTATATCAGTCAAAAAAGAAAGACTTCCTGATTCTGTCGGATTCCCTATCGGCTCTTACCGCCGTGAAGAGAACTCAGCTAGATCACCCACTGTTGGTCGAAATCCAAGAGCTACATGCATCTCTAATTGAAGAAGGCAAAAGGATTGTGTTTGCATGGGTGCCATCCCATGTTGGAATTAGAGGCAACTCTGCAGCTGATCAAGCTGCTAAAGAAGCCAGAGAAAGACTCATCACTGACAAACACACAAAGCATTCAGATTTCAGAACTCGCACCAACATGTACATAAAGTACCTATGGCAGAGTGAATGGGACGAATGTGAAGAAAATAAACTTCATAAGATCGTCCCCCAGCTGTCGGACAGCCTACCCCAATGTCGCCTCAACAGGAAAGAAGAGACAGTTCTCTGTCGCTTACACATTGGGCACAGTCACATTACACATTCGTATCTGCTGAAAGGTGAAGATCCACCATACTGTTTTGGATGTGACGAACCGTGGACATTAGAACATGTTCTCACAAAATGTGTAGACGTTCAAGAATTTCGAGACAAACACTACAATGCGGAAACACTGAAGGTTTTATTCCGGGATGTTCCCCCGGACAAGATTTTTAACTTTTTAAAAGAGATCAAGATTTTTTACAAGATTTAAAGTACCAGAAGTGAAAATTATTAATTTTTAGAACCTTCTTTTACAGTGATAGATTTGAATGTAAATAGTCTGAAACGTAGAACTTGCCATATGAAGGGAAAAGAAAATAACTGCATCGGTCTCGAATAGCAGCTAGCATCTGCTGAAGAGACATTAAACCCCAAAAACCAACCAACCAACCAACCATCTCCCTTGACCGATCCTCTTTCCAATCCATGTTTTCGGCCAGCAGTCGTTTGGTGCGTGCAGCGCGTAAAGCGCCCACGGGCGTTGCGTTGTAGCTTGTTAATGCCGAATAGGCTTCTCCAAGCAAATGCCGGGCACAACTGAAAGCGTTACTGCCAAACCATGCGGGCGTTTCGACACAATGGCTGAACGCAGAGCACACGGAAGTGAAGATGAGAACTGTGAAGAAAATGACTCTGAAAGGCCACCGGCCAAAAAAGAAAAAGACGAGCAATGCGCCGAACCAAGTCTTTCTGCCAAAATATCATCCCATGCCTTGTCTTCGCGGAAAGGAAAACATCATGCTCATTGCACTGTCTGCAATTCCCATTTTTCCGTCAGTCAATCAATACATGTGGTAAAAAGTAGCAATCATTGTTCTTGTTGTTGTGATAGGTCGACGAGAAATTCTACACATTCAATTACAAAACTACACATTTGCCTCATTTTGCTCCCAGAAAATACACATGCAATGTTTTAGGGGTAAACAGGTCTGCATGACGAGACACTGCCACAAACATTGTAACATGTCGAGAAACTGCCACAAACATTGTAACATGACGAGACACTGCCAGAAACATTGCAACATGACGAGACACTGCCAGAAACATTGTAACATGACGAGACACTGCCAGAAACATTGCAACATGTCGGGAAACTGCCAGAAACATTGTAACATGACGAAACACTGCCAGAAACATTGTAACATGACGAGACACTGCCAGAAACATTGTAACATGACGAGACACTGCCAGAAACATTGTAACATGACGAGACACTGCCAGAAACATTGTAACATGACGAGACACTGCCAGAAACACTGTAACATGACGAGACACTGCCAGAAACATTGTAACATGACGAGACACTGTCACAAACATTGTAACATGACGAGACACTGCCAGAAACATTGTAACATGACGAGACACTGCCAGAAACATTGTAACATGACGAGACACTGCCAGAAACATTGTAACATGACGAGACACTGCCAGAAACATTGCAACATGTCGAGAAACTGCCAGAAACATTGTAACATGACGAGACACTGCCGGAAACATTGTAACATGACGAGACACTGCCAGAAACACTGTAACATGACGAGACACTGCCAGAAACATTGTAACATGACGAGACACTGCCAGAAACATTGTAACATGTCGAGAAACTGCCAGAAACATTGTAACATGACGAGACACTGCCAGAAACATTGTAACATGACGAGACACTGCCAGAAACATTGTAACATGACGAGACACTGCCAGAAACATTGTAACATGACGAGACACTGCCAGAAACATTGTAACATGACGAGACACTGCCAGAAACATTGTAACATGACGAGACACTGCCACAAACATTGTAACATGTCGAGAAACTGCCACAAACATTGTAACATGACGAGACACTGCCAGAAACATTGCAACATGACGAGACACTGCCACAAACATTGTTACAAGACGAGACTCTGCCACACACATTGTAACATGGCGAGACACTGCCAAAAACATTGTAACATGTCGAGACACTGCCAAAATCATTGTAACATGGCGAGACACTGCAAGAAACATTGTAACATGACGAGACACTGCCAGAAACATTGTAACATGACGAGACACTGCCAGAAACATTGTAACATGACGAGACACTGCCAGAAACATTGTAACATGACGAAACACTGCCACAAACATTGTAACATGGCGAGACACTGCCAGAAACATTGTAACATGTGTGATTGCATGTGTATGTGTGTGTGTTGTATGGTATGTGTGTGCGCCTGTCTGTATGCGTGTCTGTGTGTGTGTGTGTGTGTGTGTGTGTGTGTGTGTGTGTGAACGTGTGTCTGTGTGTATCTGTGTATCTGTGCATGTGTGTGGTGATAGCATGTGTGTGTGTATCCGCACGCGTATGTGCGTGCGCACGCGTGTGTTTGTATTATTGTGACTGCATGGACTTAAACGATGAATTTGCTTTTGTACTCCTGTTCTTTTTGTGTCTTAATGCTGTATTTTGGTTTTGTACATGTGTATAGCAATGTCATTGTAAAGCGCTTAGAGCTTCTAGGTAAGCGCTTTATAAGTTTCCATTATTATTATTATTATTATCAACATGACGAGACACTGCCAGAAACATTGTAACATGGCGAGACACTGCCACAAACATTGTAACATGACGAGACACTGCCAGAAACATTGTAACATGGTGAGACACTGCCAGAAACATTGTAACATGGCGAGACACTGCCACAAACATTGTAACATGACGAGACACTGCCAGAAACATTGTAACATGGTGAGACACTGCCACAAACATTGTAACATGGCGAGACACTGCCAGAAACATTGTAACATGGCGAAACACTGCCAGAAACATTGTAACATGACGAGACACTGCCAGAAACATTGTAACATTACGAGACACTGCCAGAAACATTGTAACATGGTGAGACACTGCCAGAAACATTGTAACATGGCGAGACACTGCCAGAAACATTGTAACATGACGAGACACTGCTAGAAACATTGTAACATGACCAGACACTGCCAGAAACATTGTAACATGACGATACTCTGCCATAAACATTGTAACATGACGAGACACTGCTAGAAACATTGTAACATGACGAGACACTGCCAGACACATTGTAACATGACGAGACACTGCTAGAAACATTGTAACATGGCGAGACACTGCCAGAAACATTGTAACATTACGAGACACTGCTAGAAACATTGCAACATGGCGAGACACTGCCAGAAACATTGTAACATGGTGAGACACTGCCAGAAACATTGTAACATGACGAGACACTGCCAGAAACATTGTAACATGGCGAGACACTGCCAGAAACATTGTAACATTACGAGACACTGCCAGAAACATTGTAACATGGCGAGACACTGCTAGAAACAGTGTAACATGACGAGACACTACCAGAAACATTGAAACATGACTATACTCTGCCATAAACATTGTAACATGGCGAGACACTGCCACAAACATTGTAACATGACGAGACACTGCTAGAAACATTGTAACATGACGAGACACTGCCAGACACATTGTAACATGACGAGACACTGCCAGAAACATTGTAACATGGCGAGACACTGCCAGAAACATTGTAACATGGCGAGACACTACCAGAAACATTGTAACATGGTGAGACACTGCCAGAAACATTGTAACATGGCGAGACACTGCAAGAAACATTGTAACATGACGAGACACTGCCAGAAACATTGTAACATGACGATACTCTGCCATAAACATTGTAACATGACGAGACACTGCCACAAACATTGTAACATGACGAGACACTGCTAGAAACATTGTAACATGACGAGACACTGCCAGACACATTGTAACATGACGAGACACTGCCAGAAACATTGTAACATGGCGAGACACTGCCAGAAACATTGCAACATGTCGAGAAACTGCCAGAAACATTGTAACATGACGAGACACTGCCAGAAACATTGTAACATGTGTGATTGCATGTGTATGTGTGTGTGTTGTATGGTATGTGTGTGCGCCTGTCTGTATGCGTGTCTGTGTGTGTGTGTGTGTGTGTGTGCGTGTGCGTGTGTGTGTGTGTGTGTGTGAACGTGTGTCTGTGTGTATCTGTGTATCTGTGCATGTGTGTGGTGATAGCATGTGTGTGTGTATCCGCACGCGTATGTGCGTGCGCACGCGTGTGTTTGTATTATTGTGACTGCATGGACTTAAACGATGAATTTGCTTTTGTACTCCTGTTCTTTTTGTGTCTTAATGCTGTATTTTGGTTTTGTACATGTGTATAGCAATGTCATTGTAAAGCGCTTAGAGCTTCTAGGTAAGCGCTTTATAAGTTTCCATTATTATTATTATTATTATCAACATGACGAGACACTGCCAGAAACATTGTAACATGGCGAGACACTGCCACAAACATTGTAACATGACGAGACACTGCCAGAAACATTGTAACATGGTGAGACACTGCCAGAAACATTGTAACATGGCGAGACACTGCCACAAACATTGTAACATGACGAGACACTGCCAGAAACATTGTAACATGGTGAGACACTGCCACAAACATTGTAACATGGCGAGACACTGCCAGAAACATTGTAACATGGCGAAACACTGCCAGAAACATTGTAACATGACGAGACACTGCCAGAAACATTGTAACATTACGAGACACTGCCAGAAACATTGTAACATGGTGAGACACTGCCAGAAACATTGTAACATGGCGAGACACTGCCAGAAACATTGTAACATGACGAGACACTGCTAGAAACATTGTAACATGACCAGACACTGCCAGAAACATTGTAACATGACGATACTCTGCCATAAACATTGTAACATGACGAGACACTGCTAGAAACATTGTAACATGACGAGACACTGCCAGACACATTGTAA
This sequence comes from Littorina saxatilis, assembly GCF_037325665.1. Lineage (NCBI taxonomy): Eukaryota > Metazoa > Mollusca > Gastropoda > Littorinimorpha > Littorinidae > Littorina > Littorina saxatilis. The sequence continues at coordinate 8,948,876 of NC_090260.1, forward strand.
CATGACGAGACACGGCTAGAAACATTGTAACATGGCGAGACACTGCCAGAAACATTGTAACATTACGAGACACTGCTAGAAACATTGCAACATGGCGAGACACTGCCAGAAACATTGTAACATGGTGAGACACTGCCAGAAACATTGTAACATGACGAGACACTGCCAGAAACATTGTAACATGGCGAGACACTGCCAGAAACATTGTAACATGGCGAGACACTGCCAGAAACATTGTAACATGGCGAGACACTGCTAGAAACAGTGTAACATGACGAGACACTACCAGAAACATTGTAACATGACTATACTCTGCCATAAACATTGTAACATGACGAGACACTGCCAGAAACATTGTAACATGACGAGACACTGCCAGAAACATTGTAACATGACGAGACACTGCCAGAAACATTGCAACATGACGAGACACTGCCAGAAACATTGTAACATGGCGAGACACTGCCAGAAACATTGTAACATGGCGAGACACTGCCAGAAACATTGTAACATGGTGAGACACTGCCAGAAACATTGTAACATGGCGAGACACTGCAAGAAACATTGTAACATGACGAGACACTGCCAGAAACATTGTAACATGACGAGACACTGCCACAAATATTGTAACATGACGAGACACAGCTAGAAACATTGTAACATGACGAGACACTGCCAGACACATTGTAACATGACGAGACACTGCCAGAAACATTGTAACATGGCGAGACACTGCCAGAAACATTGTAACATGGCGAGACACTGCCAGAAACATTGTAACATGGCGAGACACTGCCAGAAACATTGTAACATGGCGAGACACTGCAAGAAACATTGTAACATGACGAGACACTGCCAGAAACATTGTAACATGACGAGACACTGCCAGAAACATTGTAACATGGCGAGACACTGCAAGAAACATTGTAACATGACGAGACACTGCCAGAAACATTGTAACATGACGAGACACTGCCAGAAACATTGTAACATGGCGAGACTCTGCCACAAACATTGTAACATGGCGAGACACTGCCAGAAACATTGTAACATGGCGAGACACTGCCAGAAACATTGTAACATGGCGAGACACTGCAAGAAACATTGTAACATGACGAGACACTGCCAGAAACATTGTAACATGACGAGACACTGCCAGAAACATTGTAACATGGCGAGACACTGCAAGAAACATTGTAACATGACGAGACACTGCCAGAAACATTGTAACATGACGAGACACTGCCAGAAACATTGTAACATGGCGAGACTCTGCCACAAACATTGTAACATGGCGAGACACTGCCACAAACATTGTAACATGGCGAGACTCTGCCATAAACATTGTAACATGGCGAGACTCTGCCACAAACATTGTAACATTGCGAGACACTGCCAGAAACATTTTAACATGGCGAGACACTGCCAAAAACATTGTAACATTTCCTTTCTTTATTTGGTGTTTAACGTCGTTTTCAACCACGAAGGTTATATCGCGACGGGGAAAGGGGGGAGATGGGATAGAGCCACTTGTCAATTGTTTCTTTTTCACAAAAGCACCAATCAAAAATCTGCTTGAAACAAGGCAAAATAAATACACTGCCACAAACATTGTAACATGACGAGGGGACACTGCCAGAAACATTGTAACATGACGAGACACTATCCCCCGCGGGTTAGGGGGAAGAATTTACCCGATGCTCCCCAGCATGTCGTAAGAGTCGACTAACGGATTCTGTTTCTCCTTTTACCCTTGTTAAGTGTTTCTTGTATAGAATATAGTCAATGCATGTTTGTAAAGATTTTAGTCAAGCAGTATGTAAGAAATGTTAAGTCCTTTGTACTGGAAACTTGCATTCTCCCAGTAAGGTAATATATTGTACTACGTTGCAAGCCCCTGGAGCAATTTTTTATCAGTGCTTTTGTGAACAAGAAACAATTAACAAGTGGTTCTATCCCATCTCCCCCCCTTTCCCCGTGGTGATATAACCTTCGTTCATCATGAACACGTGGGGGAATTCGGGGGCTGTGATTGGATGGTCTCTTCCGATCATCAAAGCATAATGCGGCGGAAGTCGGCCATTTTACTCAATATCCAAAAGCATATTGTCGATAACAAAGACGCATGGTTCCGGTTTCTTCCACGTGTATAAAGTACACGCATACCTCGCCAGATTTGTTTCTGTGACTAGTCGACAGACGATGCCATTTGCTTTGTGTGTGTTTTTGTTGTTGCTTACTGTACATGACATACATTACGTGTAAAATCCAGTTCAGTTTAACAGGCAACAAACCTTGCAAATTTCCAGAAGCTGCAATCTGAACTGAGCGACCTATCTCTGATTCTAGCAGACGATCTCTCCAATGTTTAACACAAAATCAGCAAACTCTCCTGTCACATAGATCGAACGTCCATTGTATAGTGCAATGTTGAAATGAAAGTTACCGGTCTGAAACATTTAGTCGTTTCTTCTGAGACAATCCTTGTTCTCTTACCATCTACAGATTTACCGCAGTCTTCACCACGCGAATTCCCAACAGAAGTCAGACTTTCGAACATACAATTAGGCAAGCATGATACGTCATGACGTCATATGATTCCTAGCATATTGACGTAATGCTAAACATCCGGTTATCTCGAGTTTTCTCCGTAATACATGTCCGGGGGTTTTTCCGATGTTCGGTTATTTCCGTGGCTTCATGCGGAAAGGGAACCGTCGTCTGCAATCAGCGACATGGACCATTCTGGTACTTGTTGCTGACAAAAACATGATTTTAACACAGAATTTAATGTCAGAATAGCTATATAAACGCTATTGTGTTTTCATCGTAGCAATAGGGTCCGATATTTAGACTCGAACAAGTATAATGCGACTCGTCGGCATTATATATTTTGTCTCGTCTAAATATCGGGCCCTATTGCTACGCTGAAAACACAATAGCTGGTAATATAAGCCTCATATTGATTGATTGAGTCAGTGCATGGTGAGTGTGTTCACTGCCTTGAGGATTTATTTTATCTCTTCTTTTCAACACTTTTCATACAGATCATTTTTACAGAACGTTTAAAGAAGTATTAGGAGTTTATTGTTATTGTTTAGTAGCCACAAGAAGTGATTAGCATAGACTGCTATGGCCCAAGGGTGTCCGTTCATGAGAGGGACTGCTGTACTGATTTAAAAAACACATTTTGTCAAGTTGGTGAAGTTCTGCAACTTTGTTCCAATACAGTACGAATCCATTCTCAAATGGGTCGGGTAACGACCTCGTGTGCCCTTCTTCCGGTTGCTCACAACAATGGCGGCACGCACACCTCTGAATCTGTGTGATTGACATGCTGTGCATTCACTGCCTGCACATACGTCATCGAAGAGCGACATCTTCATTAATGTGCAAACCTTGCTGACCAGTACGAGGTTTGTGTCAGTGTTGATTATTCAAGCAAATGGCTTGTACAATTCCTGCTTATGATGATGTAGTGTTCGTGGATTTCCCTTACGGAGTAAGGGAAACAACTCCCTTTTCCCCTCCCGTGACCGGAACCAATAAGCCACGCTCCTTATTGGTCAGTGTTGACTGAAGATCCCCACTGAACAGACGTACACACTGACAGCGCGCCAGAACAAGAGACTTGGGTAAGTCTACCTGTTAGGGCTCGCTAACCTTTGTGTGACTCAATGATGTAATCGTGGCGTTATTCTGTCCGGGCTTACGATAAGGCTGGGCCTTACAAGCCCCGGGCGGCGTTTACGTCTTTTATCTAGCAGCACTTTCCGAGCTGGGCTTGGGTGCTGCCTTTTACCACGTGTGTTTTCATACGCACGTCGGAGCGATAGAATACATGCGTGAAAGGTCTCGTCTTGTTATATGGTTACAGCTCGGCTTTCACTACAATGACAACGCTGGTCGTCGCCTTGTCACACGCATGCAGCTATCGGGAGGGCGTCAGCCAAAATTAACTTCAGACTGAATGTTTCTCCGCCAATTTCAAGCGGTGCAATTATCTTGAGGCAGAAAAGCATGTCAAGATCTTAGGGATCGCGTTTACCGGTAATTTCCGGTATTTTACCGGTTAAGATTCGCCAATATCGGAAAAAAAAGTGGATGTCGGTCAGATTGTTATTTGGTTTGACCGGTAAAAAAAAAAAGTAGCAATTAGTGATTACAAAAATCGTTTGTCAGTACGAGGGAGAGAGAGAGAGAGAGAGAGAGAGAGAGAGAGAGAGAGAGAGAGAGAGAGATTTGGATGGCTTGTTGTGACAGCGCTACAATGTTGCGATTATGTCTCCATTGATGACACTTGATGTCAACACGGACGTACATGAGGGTAATGTAAGTCCGTGATGTCAAGGTGTCAAACATGACGTCAAAAATCAGACATCATACTTTTCGAGCCATTTCTTTCGGTTCCCGGTTCATCGTAAAATCTTTCAGTTTATGTTATAACTTAAGGGACGGCGTCTAACTATAGCCGACATAGCATCATACCGGGAAATCACGTACTCACACCAGCTTAGATCTTTGTCTACATACAGTTGATTATTGTGAGGCGAGTCGATTGCGATGAAGAAGCAACAATCTTTACTGTCTTTTCTACCCCCAAGAGGTGAGAAAAGGCCTTTGAATGAAGGAACTGAAAGTGAAAGTACTTCACGGCCTAGTACATCTGCAGAGCCCGAGTCTCAAGCGGCGGCAAAGAAACCAACATCGGCATCTTCCACTGTCAAACGATTTCAGGAAAAAATGGTGCAAAGAGTTTCTGTGGTTGCGGACAGAGGGGGAGGGGGAGAACTTTCTCATGTTTTGTGAAGACTGCAAAAGAACACGTCAAAAAAATGGTTACACAAGAGGTTGTCGAAATTTTCAACATTCATCTCTCGAAGACCATTCAAAATCGCTAAGTCATAGAAATGCTGTTGGCTCTGCGCGTGAAAACTTTTTGACAACAAAGACTAGGCGAAAGTGAAACTGTAACAGTAAGTAACTAGTGAGTAAGTCTTCCAGTTGCGTGATTACTATTTGCTTTCCTATTTTATTTCGGAAGTCTCTCTCTCTCTCTCTCTCTCTCTCTCTCACAGCGGCTGCTGATGTGTCACTGTCAAGTTGTGCGACAGTTGCTTTGAGAGGGGGGGGGGGGGGGGGGGGAAGAAAAAACGTCCGCATATATCACTGACATTGATTTAATGTATTGTAAGTCATTGTTTGTCTTTTACTGGTTGCCTTGGCAAGCTTACCGATTTTCGTGAGAGCCTTGTAGCCAGCTCATGACGTCATACCGGTTTGAAAAATACCTAGCGCAATCACTGAACTGACGCAGATTTGTGATGTAATTCGATCGATTTGACCCCAAATTCGATTTATTCGAAAATGCACCGAGCAGTTACGTCCCTTGAATAGAAAACGACATATTTTGCGTTGAAGCTAATTTCAAAGTCAAAATACCATTTCTCATCACAAATTAGAATCCAAGGGGGGAATACATGGTCCAAAGTTCGATCAGCAGAACTTTGGAGGGGAAGGGAATAGTCAGTATTAAATATTAATTATTAGTGTTGCTACAAATTACAGTAGAACCCTCTGTTTACGACTTTGGAAAAACCTTGAAAATTAGGTCTTAAAAGGGGGGGGTTTGAGTTTTTGGCCGGTCGGTCATGAATTTGTTTGCAGTGTATATACTGTCATGTTTACACACAAACACACAGTTGCAGTTTACTGTCATATCAAAACACACACACACACACACCCAAACACATTACAGCAGAACAACTTGAACTCAAATTTCACAGAAAATTTACTCAAGGCGTTCATTATTTCAGGAGAGAAAGCCATAGGTCTTCGTACAGGCTCCTCTCTTTGCGTACTTTCGCTTCGCTATCCTTCTCACCATCTAGATAACACCGAGTCATTATCCTTGACGTCACACAGGATTTTCGTATTCCCGACTCCCAAGGAAGTCGCCGCGGATTGCCACTTCGCTCGATTAGCGATTACTTTATTAGCTCTCTACTCAAGAGTCGGCGCTTTTCTTTTTCTTTCGCGAATCTTCTTTTGTCAACAAGACAGTCGTCGTGACAAGATAGCGTGCAGAAAAAACCCAGATGTATCAGGATCTCGCGCGCGCGAGATTTCGTTTTTATTTCTTCTCGCGATAGTTGGAGGAGCGAGAGCCGCCATGTTGTGTTTTCGTCTGCTCGAAATATGCGCAAAAGTCGCAAATTATTCCAAAAAACTCGGTCGTAAGTCGCGTTTTGGGTCATTATCCTTGACGATACACAGGATTTGCGTCTTCCCGACTCCTAAGGAAGTCGCCGCGGATTCTATCGTGCGCGAGATTTAGTTTTTTTCCGTCTCGCGATAGTTGAGGAGCAAGAGCCGCCATGTATTGTTTTCGTCTGCTCGACTACAAATGCGCGAAAGTCGTAATTCATCCCCAAAAGCTCGGTCGTAAGTCTCGTTTTGGGGTGAGTCGTTCACTGGGGGTTCATTATATAGTAGAATGCATCCGTGGTAGCAAAATCGGTCGTAAAAAGGGGGTTGTCGTAAACAGGGGGGTCGCTAAGGGGGAGTTCTACTGTACAATGCAAGTCGCGATATAAACTTGAACGGTTGAAAACGACGTTAAACACCAAATAAAGAAAGAAAGAAAGACAATGCAAGTACCCCGACTATTTCTGCAATGATTTTCCATACTGTTGTCTGTTTTGTTAGAGCGCACATTTTTTCTTCTTTATATTTGTTGTTTGATCAAGAAAATGACTAGCAATAGCAGGATTTCTCTACTTGCAGCTTTGTTCATCTCGCACAAACTTAATACTGACTATTCCCCTCCCCTCCAAAGTGCTGCTGGTCGAACTTTGGACCATGTATTCCCCCTTGGATTCTAATTTGTGATGAGAAATGGTATTTTGACTGAAATTAGCTTCAACCATAGACCAAATAGCCTAGACCGCCAACTCGTCACGTGACCCTTCTAGGTTACGACGCTCGACTTTCAGGGGCGCTTAGCGTCCGGTTTGAAAGGCCAGCGATTCGAAGACAGTGAAAAGAAAGCACGCTCCAGTTATTTGTGACAATAGGAGGTGACAATGAACTGGATTTTCCAAAACTCCAAACTAAACTTAACAAAACTCACCGAAAAACATGTTCCATATATATGCACTTTAGCTGAGTTTATTTTAGCATTTTCAGAACTTACCTCGGCAACTTCGTCCATGTTTACAATCGACACCGGATATGACATCCCCCTGATTTCTGAAAGGCCATGTAAGCGTAGGTTCCTAAATGCGAGAGGCCACTACCTCGCAGGGGTGTTGCCAGACATTTTCATGTTGGGACATTTGGCCGAAACTGTCAGAAAGCTTTAGGACATCTTGGAAAATGTTCGGCTATTATTTTGGCTTATAAAAAGTCACCGCAACAGTGTCACTGAAGCACAAGACTCAAGAGGGGAACACCAATACATACAATCATTTTCTTAGGAACACAGATTACAGGGGCGGAGCAGTTAAGCCAGAGAGGGGGGGGGGGGGGGGGAGAGATACAACCCCTGTAACACCCCCTGGATTATATATGTTTCTGATTTAATTACATCAGACACCTGAAACTTTTTCAAACCTTTAACTTTAATTTATCAATATCAATATGAGGCTTATATCGCGCGTATTCCGTGGGTACAGTTCTAAGCGCAGGGATTTTTTTTTTTCATTTTTATTTTATGCAATTTATATCGCGCACATATTCAAGGCGCAGGGATTTATTTATGCCGTGTGAGATGGAATTTTTTTACACAATACATCACGCATTCACATCGGCCAGCAGATCGCAGCCATTTCGGCGCATATCCTACTTTTCACGGCCTATTATTCCAAGTCACACGGGTATTTTGGTGGACATTTTTATCTATGCCTATACAATTTTGCCAGGAAAGACCCTTTTGTCAATCGTGGGATCTTTAACGTGCACACCCCAATATAGTGTACACGAAGGGACCTCGGTTTTTCGTCTCATCCGAAAGACTAGCACTTGAACCCAGCACCTAGGTTAGGAAAGGGGGGAGAAAATTGCTAACGCCCTGACCCAGGGTCGAACTCGCAACCTCTCGCTTCCGAGCGCAAGTGCGTTACCACTCAGCCACCCAGTCCTCAATTTCTTGAAAGTAAACCTCTTCCAATCTTGTGCAAATCTTGACAAACCTTGGGAAACATGACAATAAAAGACCGTGTAGGGTGAGCCATTTTGCTTGAAAACCACGATTTGGAGGACGCTTTTCATTCTCTGGCTCAGCAGATTTTGATTCGCGGTGACTATCGTCTGCTATGTCGTCTGCTACACTACTACCACTTACACTGACACTGTCCACATTCGCGGTGTTCCTGTCATTTTGTCCGGAATCACTTACCTTGGCGAAGGGTAGCATACCTTGGCCAAATTAGTTTATTTCTTTTTTGGTTGCGACATGATGTTCAAATCCAAATCGAAAGCACTGACTGACTGATAAACTATCGCGAACCGGCGAACGCAAGGGAAACCACTCTGGCATCTATATTTTTTTGCAATGGTTTTCGTTCAAAACATTGATGTTTCGTTTTTGGTATTTGTGAAGGAAATAAACGCCAGTCAGTTGACTAAGTACATCGGCAGCAGTTTTAGCAATCAAAGCCTGACCAATACAAAAAACGGTACAAACTTTGGCCGATTTAGACGAATACTCTTCGGACATTTGGCCGATAGGGACATGAAAGTTTCGGCCAAAGTAAAGCAAAATCGGCGATTGGCCGAAGGGCCGACCCAAACGACACCCCTGCCTCGTAATAGAGAGAAAGAGCGGAGAGAGAGCTAGTTGGCGGTCCAGGATAAATGGTCTATGCTTCAACGCATAATATTTCTTTTCTCATTCAAGGGACGTAACCGCTTGATGCGTTTTCGAATGAATCGAATTAGGGGTAAAATCGATCAATTACACTTTACATCACAAATCTGTTTCAGTTGCAAGATCTTGACATGCTTTTTTCCTCAAGATACTGCTTGAAATTGGCAGAGAAACATTCAGTCTGAAGTTAATTTTGGCTGACGTCCCCCCGATAGCTGTATAGTGCATGTGATTTCTCTCTCTCTCTCTCTCTCTCTCTCTCTCTCTCTCTCTCTCTCTCTGTCTCTCTCTCTCTCTCTCTCTATCTATCTCTCTCTCTATCTATCTCTCTCTCTCTCTCTCTCTATCTATCTCTCTCTCTCTATCTATCTCTCTGTCTCTCTCTCTCTCTATCTATCTCTCTCTCTCTATCTATCTCTCTCTATCTCTCTCTCTCTCTCTCTCTCTCTCTCTCTGTTTGGTGTGCTTGTTTGTTTGATTATTTTATTTTTTTGTTCTCCACTTTCTACTTCTAGTTTGCTTTTCTGTATCGATTTTCAATTTCATTGTGTTTCATTTTTTTATATTTAGTCAAGTTTTGACTAAATATTTTAACATCGAGGGGGAATCGAACCGAGGGTCGTGGTGTGTGTGTGTGTGTGTGTGTGTGTGTGTGTGTGTGTGTGTAGAGCGATTCAGACTAAACTACTGGACCGATCTTTATGAAATTTGACATGAGAGCTCAGAGTTCCTGGGTATGAAATCCCCGAACGTTTTTTTCATTTTTTTGATAAATGTCTTTGATGACGTCATATCCGGCTTTTCGTGAAAGTTGAGGCGGCACTGTCACGCCCTCATTTTTCAACCAAATTGGTTGAAATTTTCGTCAAGTAATCTTCGACGAAGCCCGGGGTTCGGTATTGCATTTCAGCTTGGTGGCTTAAAAATTAATTGATGACTTTGGTCATTAAAAATCTTAAAATTGTAAAAAAAAATAAAAATTTATAAAACGATCCAAATTTACGTTTATCTTATTCTCCATCATTTGCTGATTCCAAAAACATATAAATATGTTATATTCGGATTAAAAACAAACTCTAAAAATTAAATATATAAAAATTATTATCAAAATGTTTTTTTCGAAATCAATTCAAAAACACTTTCATCTTATTCCTTGTCGGTTCCTGATTCCAAAAATATATAGATATGATATGTTTGGATTAAAAACACGCTCAGAAAGTTAAAACGAAGAGAGGTACAGAAAAGCGTGCTATCCTTCTTAGCGCAACGAATACCCCGCTCTTCTTGTCAATTCCACGGGCACTGCCTTTGCCACGGGCTACGAGTATACGGTCTTGCTGCGTTGCGTTGCGTTCAGTTTCATTCTGTGAGTTCGACAGCTACTTGACTAAATATTGTATTTTCGCCTTACGCGACTTGTTTCTTCTTGCATTTGAATCTGTTGTTTTCTCCCCCTGTGCAGATTGGCGTGGTACATGTGCTCCTAGTCCTACTGGTTCTGGATGGATCTGTTCCGTGGCTGCCATTACGCGGCTTTCCACAAAGTCCTGAAGATGCTCCGCCATCGATCTTCTACAGACACGCACTATTGACACAGGTAGGCAAGTGCGTTTGTAAATTGAACAAAGCAAGGGGAGCGGGGGGGGAGGGGGGATGGTGGGTGTCATACAGTGCACTATACGTTAAAAGAGCTAGCACCTAGACACACAAATAACATGAACATTTGTAATGTCCGTTGAGCAAGCAAAAAAATTAACTTGTTTGTTCTGACGAGAAACAAAATGGAGGTTGGTAGGTCTTGTTATGGGTTGCTTGATACATTCTAGCAAGGATGGTGGAGGTCTTGTTATGGGTTGCTTGATACATTCTAGCAAGGATGGTGGAGGTCTTGTTATGGGTTGCTTGATACATTCTAGCAAGGATGGTGGAGGTCTTGTTATGGGTTGCTTGATACATTCTAGCAAGGATGGTGGAGGTCTTGTTATGGGTTGCTTGATACATTCTAGCAAGGATGGTGGAGGTCTTGTTATGGGTTGCTTGATACATTCTAGCAAGGATGGTGGAGGTCTTGTTATGGGTTGCTTGATACATTCTAGCAAGGATGGTGGAGGTCTTGTTATGGGTTGCTTGATACATTCTAGCAAGGATGGTGGAGGTCTTGTTATGGGTTGCTTGATACATTCTAGCAAGGATGGTGGAGGTCTTGTTATGGGTTGCTTGATATAGGTAGCGGCAGTCAAAACTTGGTTTTGAAGTGAGAGTGAATGTTTTGTGATGTCTTGAAAGAAAAATAAAGTACAAGCAAAACACAAAAAAAAGTAAGTGGATACCTTTATTAGTTCCTGAGATTTTGATATTTTAGTACATACGCTGTCGCGACTCTGCTTAAAACTGTAAAATAGGGCAACTTCAGCAGCATGTGGGTACCACATAGTTATCCTCAGCCCTTTCAACTTTTCAGGATCTGTTATCAGCAACCAAGAATAGAAAAAACACATAGTTCTAGCCCTCTAATCTCATATGGCTTCTGTCAGCAAGCATGCAAACTTCACGAAAAACACAATTAAACCCATCGCAAAATTGCACGGGAGGGCAACTTTGGGTCATCACAATTCACACAATATGTATAGCAGCTGTCTGAAACTTTCACATATTCCAAACAAATGTGTGTAGAACATGGCTATTTTTTTTCAGACAGCTTAGTTCAATGCTTTTGGAGTATAAGAGCCTCAAAAATGTCAAAAACCTCAATTTGTCAAGCGGAAAAACAGGAAAATTACAGTTTTTCGCACTTCAAGGCCAATAATTAAGAAACTATTTAAGATACAACGAAAAATTTTGGTGTGTAGATAGATTACAGTGTAATCTTTACAGACATCAGTAACATTCAGTGTAATGTTGAAAATAATCCCCCAAGAGTGGACAAACCCCCCCCCCCCCCCCCCCCCCAGAGGGGGGTAGCACATTTCAGATTGAAATATTTCAGAAACTACTGAAAATACAGCCATGATTTTTGGTGTGTAGATTGATTACAATGTTATCTTCACAAATATGTGTTCAATCAAGTACACTACATTGGGGTGTGCACGTTAAAGATCCCACGATTGACAAAAGGGTCTTTCCTGGCAAAATTGTATAGGCTTAGATAAAAATGTCACTGTTATCCCTGCGCCTTGAATATGTGCGCGATATAAATTGCATAAAAAAATTTTTTTTTAAATTAAAAAAAAATATATATAAATCCCTGCGCTTAGAACTGTACCCACGGAATATGCGCGATATAAGCCTCATATTGATTGATTGATTGAAGTAAGATCTAGAGAATACTACATGGCTTGCTGTGTCGTACCAGATTTACACGAGTTGTTTTTTGACTCACATGCGAAGCAAAAGTGAGTCTATGTACTCACCCGAGTCGTCCGTCCGTCCGTCCCGGCGTCCGCCCGGAAAACTTTAACGTTGGATATTTCTTGGACACTATTAAGTCTATCAACACCTGATGTGGCCTGATGGTGTATGGTTACAAGATCTCAAAAAACATGTGCGGCAACTTGACCTCACATCAAGTTCAAGGTCACAGGGGCCGTAATTGTTGTCTTAAAAACGGCCATTTTTCACATTTTCTTCTGAAGTTATCGAGAATGGCAACCTTAGCTATGTATGCTATACAGGGCAATGTAAGCCCTATCTTTGGACACCAGTTTGGTTGACCTTGCTTCAAGGTCAAGGTCGCAAGGGTCCTTTAAAGTTGGATTGTATACATATTTTGAAGTGACCTTGACCCTGAACTATGGAAGATAACTGTTTCAAACTTAAAAATTATGTGGGGCACATGTTATGCTTTCATCATGAGACACATTTGGTCGCATATGATCAAGGTCACTTTGACCCTTATGAAATGTGACCAAAATAAGGTAGTGAACCACTAAAAGTGACCATATCTCATGGTAGAAAGAGCCAATAAGCACCATTGTACTTCCTATGTCTTGAATTAACAGCTTTGTGTTGCATGACCTTAGATGACCTTGACCTTGGGTCAAGGTCACATGTATTTTGGTAGGAAAAATGTGTAAAGCAGTTCTTAGTGTATGATGTCATTGCTAGGTTTAGTTATTTGACCTTGACCCTGAAGGTCAAGGTCATGTAAAGGTCAAGGATGTGAGTCGTATGGGCTTTGCCCTTCTTGTTTAAATAGTGAACTGCGAAAGCGAGCTGTTTACTATTTGAAAAAGCAACGAGTGTAAATCTGGTACGACACAGCAAGCCATGTAGTATTCTGTTTATCCTACATTATATACTTCTGTGCCAGATCTAACTAAAAGTCACCGACAGCGATATTGCCTTTGGATCAACCGCTTTAGAACTTCAAACCACTTTACTCAATTTGACATTCATTCCTCCGCCATGACACACACTCTCAAACTAGGACAAAGTAGTTCGCCTTTGTCAACACTGTTAAGTTTAATATTCGAACAATCAAAACCGAGTACCTGCAAAACCGGTAAAATCCGTTGCGTTGATCGCGAGTCATGGCGGAGTATTCGAGCGAAGCAATGGTGACGCACGCTTCGAGACAATTTGTGGAAGAAATCAAACCCATCACTTCAAAATATACCAGATAAAAAGAAAAGCAGTGGCCACAGGATAAAAGAAACCAAAAGGAACAACAACAGCAAAGCATATCCTTCCTCGATAGGATTAGCTTGACCTTCCGGTTTATCCCATGTACTACTAATTTACATAGCTTGACCTTCCGGTTGACCTCATTTACATGATATACACACGTGTGATTTGAACGATTTTTATCTCACGGTTATCTCTCTCACGTATGTGGGATAAATTTACTAACATTGTTCACAGTTCTCTGGGGAAAACTAAATTCTTGCAAAGTGCACAGTCGGATGAGAAGTGACAGTCAAATGCATATATACCCCTTCTTCAAAGTCAGTCAAACAAAGTTGTCAGTCAAGTACTGCTTGAAACAGGTGTACATGGCAGGCAGGTTTGCTGGAGATTCGACTGTGAATGTTCTGCCAGAAGAAGAAAATGGTGCAAGCACAATGTTGTGTCCAAAAACAACCGATGCAGGAATCTGGCAGAAGTCAGCGATAGGTTCTCCTTTTTGTGGAACGATATTAGATCGAGCACCATGCCATTCACAAGTTCTGATGGACGGTCAAGGTCTTCCAGAAGGTCCGGATTGAGCAGGTGGTTTCTTGTGATCCTATGTTTCAGCAAATGAACCCCAACATTCCGGCCCATGATGCAACGCCCTGCGTCGATATCCAAAAATGCTTCTGGTTCTAATCCAGTCTTATTCCCCAGCTTTGTTGCTTCTTTCACTGTTCCCTCAATTTCTGCCTTGATTTCAAGTCCTTGCAGCAAGTTCACTCGAACACTTTGGGGAGAAATTAAACCAGGTCACTCCAATCCCTCCCTGTTTCCAACCGAAGCAGATCCAGCTGCAACAATAGCTTGTTGGTCAGTGGTACCAGCTGAAGTTTGGGTGGTCGACCTCTTCCAGTTGCTGTGAGTGTGAAAGCAGACTTCATTTGCTGGAAGTGAGCATCATCTGTAACACGCACAAACAAAACAAAAATGTAATACTATGTTCATAATATTTTTGTACTGAAACCATGAAGGCTACCAGTAAGTTCGTCACGCGGTAGATTCGTCACCCGTGACGAAATTACTGGCAGGGGTGGGCGGGTGTTAAGCTTAGAGCTTATGCTTTCAGATGTTTGATTTGTGGGAGAGATTCAAGATTCACTGACATTTTTTAGAGAGAGAGAAAGAGAGAGAGAGAGAGAGAGAAAGAGAGAGAGAGTTGTTATTTTAAAACCCGAGATCTACTCATTGTGCAGTTCTCAACTGAGCAGTTTTCAGACGACACAGTCCGAGCGTTGTTATTTTAAAACCCGAGATCTACTCATTGAGCAGTTCTCAACCCGAGATCTACTCATTGAGCAGTTCTCAAAAGCATGTAGTCTGAGAGAGGGAGCGAGAGAGAGAGAGAGAGAGAGAGAGAGAGAGAGAGAGAGAGAGAGAGAGAGAGAGAGAGAGAGAGAGAGAGAGAGAGAGAGAGAGAGAGAGAGACGGACGGACGTACATACACCCATATCCATGACACGCACGCACACACACGCACGTACAAACGCACAAACACTCACACACACCATCGCACACACACCCACACACTGACTAACACCCACACACGCGCGACCAAGAGAGAGAGAGAGGGAGTCCTATGACTTCAACCTCACTGTCAAGGAGGCAGAGAAACTCAATGTGAGGAGAGGGAGGGGTGGAAGGAGGTGAGAGAGAGAGAGAGAGAGAGAGAGAGAGAGAGAGAGAGAGAGAGAGAGATAGAGAGAGCCGCGCTCGGACTACTGTGGCGAAGTTACCGGGACCGGTGACGAATCTACCGTGTGACGAACTTACTGGAAGCCACCATGAAGGCCTGTTTACTTTCAGTTTTACTTTTGTCCCAAAACAAAAGTTTGCTTTGTTTTTCTGTCATGTATTTGGTTATTTTTTAACTCGTTTCTAATTTATTATATCACCTTGCTTGTCATGAGAAACAAATTAGTAATCACACAAGTTTGATGGACCATAAACTCTGATTAACTGGGGGGAAAAGGAAGAAGGAATGGAGATGCGCTAGGGTCAGTGCATGTAAGCTACGCTACTCGTTGCTAGGCCTAGTCTTGCACTTCCGGTTTTAGCAAAGGAACAATTATTCCTTTTAATCCTAATTTAATCCTCAAGAAAACAACAACTGAGAAACAAAAACCATCGGAGTAATAATTCAAGATTAGTTTGAAACAAATATATCACATGTACGGCGAAAGGCAAAAAATAACTTAGGTCGTTTATCGAGTACCCCCATTTCAACACCCAATACAAAATGACCCAGCACAAACTACTATCATCAAAATGAAAACTACGCACTCAAAACGCTAAATTCAGCAGAATGGTTCGACAGATCAACTTCTAAACACTAAATGAACCGAAAAACATCAACACTTACCAAGGATGGGTTTGATTTCTTCCACAAATTGTCTCGAAGCGTGCGTCACCATCGCTTCGCTTGAATACTCCGCCATGACTCGCGATCAACGCAACGGATTTTACCGGTTTTGCAGGTCCTCGGTTTTGATTGGCTCGCGCTTCGCGCGCATGAATCTTAAACGGAAACTTCCATATTTGGAGGATTCACAAGAAATCGGACTTTCTAGCGCATCTTTTACGACTACGATCGTTTGAGTTGTTTTTAAGTTACGAAAGGTTAAAGTTGGGCAATTTTTTATTGTCCATGTCTAAAATCCACCATCGATTTAATCTAAAAAATACCCCCCCTAGAAAGAAAAGGGACTCTTTCTTTAGCAGTTGACACTGGTTTCCGATCGTTGAATGAAACTATTTTTAGAAAATACAACGCCGAAAGGGAAACACCACAAAAAGTTGAAGAGCAAGTAGTAATGGCGGTCGCGTCACGGCTGTCCGAAAATCCGGAGAGAGTATTTGTGATTCACGCACACGCATTCAATCCAAGCACATTTTGCAAACAAATGGCATGGGGTAAAAGACAAAGAATCCAACTTCATTTCTGTAGTTTCCATTTTCAATAATATGCCATATATTGAAAGCTGTCGGAAATTGAAAACGTGTTATTTTCAGCACAGATCTCGCTTTCCCGCATGGGACTAGCGTTACTGCCGCTACCTACTTGATACATTCTAGCAAGGATGGTGGAGGTCTTGTTATGGGTTGCTTGATACATTCTAGCAAGGATGGTGGAGGTCTTGTTATGGGTTGCTTGATACATTCTAGCAAGGATGGTGGAGGTCTTGTTATGGGTTGCTTGATACATTCTAGCAAGGATGGTGGAGGTCTTGTTATGGGTTGCTTGATACATTCTAGCAAGGATGGTGGAGGTCTTGTTATGGGTTGCTTGATACATTCTAGCAAGGATGGTGGAGGTCTTGTTATGGGTTGCTTGATACATTCTAGCAAGGATGGTGGAGGTCTTGTTATGGGTTGCTTGATACATTCTAGCAAGGATGGTGGAGGTCTTGTTATGGGTTGCTTGATACATTCTAGCAAGGATGGTGGAGGTCTTGTTATGGGTTGCTTGATACATTCTAGCAAGGATGGTGGAGGTCTTGTTATGGGTTGCTTGATACATTCTAGCAAGGATGGTGGAGGTCTTGTTATGGGTTGCTTGATACATTCTAGCAAGGATGGTGGAGGTCTTGTTATGGGTTGCTTGATACATTCTAGCAAGGATGGTGGAGGTCTTGTTATGGGTTGCTTGATACATTCTAGCAAGGATGGTGGAGGTCTTGTTATGGGTTGCTTGATACATTCTAGCAAGGATGGTGGAGGTCTTGTTATGGGTTGCTTGATACATTCTAGCAAGGATGGTGGAGGTCTTGTTATGGGTTGCTTGATACATTCTAGCAAGGATGGTGGAGGTCTTGTTATGGGTTGCTTGATACATTCTAGCAAGGATGGTGGAGGTCTTGTTATGGGTTGCTTGATACATTCTAGCAAGGATGGTGGAGGTCTTGTTATGGGTTGCTTGATACATTCTAGCAAGGATGGTGGAGGTCTTGTTATGGGTTGCTTGATACATTCTAGCAAGGATGGTGGAGGTCTTGTTATGGGTTGCTTGATACATTCTAGCAAGGATGGTGGAGGTCTTGTTATGGGTTGCTTGATACATTCTAGCAAGGATGGTGGAGGTCTTGTTATGGGTTGCTTGATACATTCTAGCAAGGATGGTGGAGGTCTTGTTATGGGTTGCTTGATACATTCTAGCAAGGATGGTGGAGGTCTTGTTATGGGTTGCTTGATACATTCTAGCAAGGATGGTGGAGGTCTTGTTATGGGTTGCTTGATACATTCTAGCAAGGATGGTGGAGGTCTTGTTATGGGTTGCTTGATACATTCTAGCAAGGATGGTGGAGGTCTTGTTATGGGTTGCTTGATACATTCTAGCAAGGATGGTGGAGGTCTTGTTATGGGTTGCTTGATACATTCTAGCAAGGATGGTGGAGGTCTTGTTATGGGTTGCTTGATACATTCTAGCAAGGATGGTGGAGGTCTTGTTATGGGTTGCTTGATACATTCTAGCAAGGATGGTGGAGGTCTTGTTATGGGTTGCTTGATACATTCTAGCAAGGATGGTGGAGGTCTTGTTATGGGTTGCTTGATACATTCTAGCAAGGATGGTGGAGGTCTTGTTATGGGTTGCTTGATACATTCTAGCAAGGATGGTGGAGGTCTTGTTATGGGTTGCTTGATACATTCTAGCAAGGATGGTGGAGGTCTTGTTATGGGTTGCTTGATACATTCTAGCAAGGATGGTGGAGGTCTTGTTATGGGTTGCTTGATACATTCTAGCAAGGATGGTGGAGGTCTTGTTATGGGTTGCTTGATACATTCTAGCAAGGATGGTGGAGGTCTTGTTATGGGTTGCTTGATACATTCTAGCAAGGATGGTGGAGGTCTTGTTATGGGTTGCTTGATACATTCTAGCAAGGATGGTGGAGGTCTTGTTATGGGTTGCTTGATACATTCTAGCAAGGATGGTGGAGGTCTTGTTATGGGTTGCTTGATACATTCTAGCAAGGATGGTGGAGGTCTTGTTATGGGTTGCTTGATACATTCTAGCAAGGATGGTGGAGGTCTTGTTATGGGTTGCTTGATACATTCTAGCAAGGATGGTGGAGGTCTTGTTATGGGTTGCTTGATACATTCTAGCAAGGATGGTGGAGGTCTTGTTATGGGTTGCTTGATACATTCTAGCAAGGATGGTGGAGGTCTTGTTATGGGTTGCTTGATACATTCTAGCAAGGATGGTGGAGGTCTTGTTATGGGTTGCTTGATACATTCTAGCAAGGATGGTGGAGGTCTTGTTATGGGTTGCTTGATACATTCTAGCAAGGATGGTGGAGGTCTTGTTATGGGTTGCTTGATACATTCTAGCAAGGATGGTGGAGGTCTTGTTATGGGTTGCTTGATACATTCTAGCAAGGATGGTGGAGGTCTTGTTATGGGTTGCTTGATACATTCTAGCAAGGATGGTGGAGGTCTTGTTATGGGTTGCTTGATACATTCTAGCAAGGATGGTGGAGGTCTTGTTATGGGTTGCTTGATACATTCTAGCAAGGATGGTGGAGGCAGAACACAGGATAATTGGAACGCACGTTTTATTCAGCCATCTTGGGGAAGGGAAGGTTACATGATGTTGGGTGCGTCTCAGAATCTCGACCTGTGTGTGACATTATCACCAAAAGTAAAATCTTCCCAGAAAACTTTGATAATACTATTTACACACTTCTCAGGGTGTACCTTTTCAGTTTAACCCTTTGACCCTCAGCACTCAGAAGGAAATTTCCCCAAATCTGGGGTACTTCATTAGAAAAATCATATTAATTAATCTAGACCAGTCAGATGCATATGTATAAGTATACATATTCTGGCAGATAATTGAACCGTGCATATTTTCCAATCAACCAGCGTCAGGCAAGGGAAGGTAACTCTGTCTAAAGGGGACATAATCCAGGAATTTTAAGGACAAATGTGGTAAAAATTAAATACAAAAAGAAGTAATAAATAATAAAATGCAGATTTAGGTGTGTTTTGCATGTGGGATGCCTGTCCAGTGTTCCTGTGGTTATGCAAAGTAAAAATTGTGAGCATACATGTATAAAAAAAACACGGAGTAAATCAGTGATAGTATAAATGACGCAAACCCTGGGCTAGCACCGCACTCAGACAGAAATATCCCAGCATCTGGGTACTTCTTTGAAAAAATCATATAAATTAATCTAGGCCAGTCAGATGCATACAAGTATATATATTCTAGTAGATAATTGAACAGTGCATATTCCCGCAGTGGGGCACTGCGGTTATGAAATTAAAAGCCCCTCCTGTTTTTGGAACCGCAGGAGCTTTCTAGTTTGCTGTTAGGTAGATTTTCGGTTCCTCTTTCCTGTCATGCTCTCTTTTTCTTAATGAATTCTTTTCTTTTTTCTGCCTTCTTGCTCATTCACCTGTATTTTTTCCAAAAATCTCTTCTCTTGCCGCTTGTCTCGCGATTCATGTATAGTTTAATCTGTTAGTGTTCTGATGTAAGTCCAGCAGTAGATAGGTTAAGCCTATTTTAACATACTGGAAACTGGTAATCTTCCAGTAGGTATTAATTTAGTTTTACTAAAGCCTGCTGGGACACAAGTAATGGGTTAGTGCATTTGTAAACAGGAATCGCTTGACAAGTGGCCCCCTTCATCCCCCCCTTCCTCGTCCTGATATGGCTCTACGTAGTCGGCTGGACGTTAAGCAACAAATAAACAAACAAACAAACAGTGCATATTTTCCAACCAGCGTCAGGCAAGGGAAGGTAACTCTGTCTAAAGGGGACATAATCCAGGAATTTTAAGGACAAATGTGGTAAAAATCAAATACAAAAATAAGCAAAAAATAATAAAATGCAGATTTAGGTGTGTTTTGCATGTGGGATGCATGTCCAGTGTTCCTGTGGTTATGCAAAGTAAAAATTGTGAGTACCGGTTGTACATAACAAAACATGGAATAAATCAGTGATAGTATAAAAGACGCAAACCCTGGGCTAGCACCGCACTCAGACAGAAATATCCCAGCATCTGGGTACTTCTTTCAAAAAATCATATAAATTAATCTAGACCAGTCAGATGCAAATAAGTATATGATATTCTGGTAGATAATTGAACAGTGCATATTTTCCAACCAACCAGCGTCAGGCAAGGGAATGTAACTCTGTCTAAAGGGGACATAATCCAGGAATGTTAAGGACAAATGTGGTAAAAATCAAATACAAAAATAAGCAAAAAATAATAAAATGCAGGTTTAGGTGTGTTTTGCATGTGGGGTGCATGTCCAGTGTTTCTGTGATCATGCAAAGTAAAAATTGTGAGTATACATAACAAAACATGGAATAAATCAGTGATAGTATAAAAGACGCAAACCCTGGACTAGCACCGCACTAAATATCCCAGCATCTGGATACTTCTCAAACCTCGACGCCATCTTGGATCACATGAAAAAATCCCGGAGAAAAACCTCAAAATACACACTTTAAAATCGCTTTTCAATAACACATGGAGGCAGCCATTTGTAGTAAACTCACGTGACTGACCATGTGATAAAAGTCATGTGATTTGATCATGTGACTAGCGTGAGGGCTGTATTTAGAACAGTGACCTCACAGCCGCGCGTAGATGCGCGGCTGCTAGCGAAAGGCTTAAACAAGAAAAAATATAACATTGCCTTTAGTTTGCCATATATTGAGCATTATTTAGACCATGTGTAAACAATAAAAGACCAAAAAACTGCATTTATAAGGCTGAAAACGACTTTTATTCAGTTATTATTGTTGAATCACAAGCCATTTTAGAATTCAATATCAAATGACTACATGCAAATAACAAAATGATGTTTTTTTCAAAGTTCCATACATTTGTCAAAATTTCAATGTAAAAATGAAAATTAATTAATGATATCCTGATCAGAACATGTTGATACATGGCGTTCTGACTCATTCAGTCTTATTGATATTTAACCTTCAGAATTGCATATATGAGCCTGTGACAAAAGGTGCTCTGGAAAATTCACCAAAAGCATGAAAACTAGACATGTTTTTTTCAGAATCTAAAGTTATTGGTGCTGAAAGTGTAATGTTTTAGAAAGGTAATTTTGCATTTATAAACAGATAACTCATGCACACACTTTTCAGAAACAGCACAATTTGTTACAAAAATTGGTCGGTGTTGGTTGTTAGACGGGACTAACACAAGCATCTGCTGTGCAATGAAAAACCACTCATAGTTGTAAAGAAAGCTATCCTGGCATGATACAATTTGCATAAATTGTTATAAGTGATAATTTTAGTGGATATTTTCCAACCTTATGTTAGTCCATCCTAACAACCAACACACCCATACATGCAATCCTTTGAAAATAAAGGAAAAAAACATACCTGCACTGTTTTCCACTTGTATTCATTCAAATTCTTATCAATCTTGTGACTCAAAAACAAGCATCATAAGGAACTAGACCAAAAATGAACACACAAACATGCATATCTATTATCTTGGTGTTGGTTGTTAGATTTCAATCAATCAATCAATCAATGAGTCTTATATCGCGCATATTCCGTGGGTACAGTTCTAGGCGCTCTGCAGTGATGCCGTGTGAGATGAAATTTTATACGGCCAGTAGATTGCAGCCATTTCGGCGCATATTTACCTTTCACGGCCTATTATTCCAAGTCACACGGGTATAGGTAGACAATTATGAACTGTGCCTAAGCAATTTTGCCAGGAAAGACCCTTTTGTCAATCGTGGGATATTTAACGTGCACACCCAATGTAGTGTACACGGGGGGAGGTTCGGACACCGAAGAGAGTCTGCACACAAAGTTGACTCTGTGAAATAAATTTCCGCAGAACCTGGGATCGAACTCACGCTGACAGCGGCCAACTGAATACAAATCCAGCGCGCTACCAACTGAGCTATATCCCCAAGATTTAAGTAATGGACTAACATTTTAAACTCAAAAGTGTCCATAGAAAGTTTATTTGGTCCACAGACCGTATGCATGTGCATATATATGGAAAGCTTGCATCCTGATTAACAAATGGGATTAGTTATGACCAAACATAATATAATTTACAACCTGTATAGCTAAATCTGGTGTTGGTTGTTAGATTTCAGTAATGGACTAACATTTTAAACTTGTCCCTTTTCATTTTGATTTTTTCACGGGCTTCTCTCATGACTCTACCATACGAGATTCGGTGAAGTTTCCTTTCAGTCACTGTGGTCTTCTCGGTGGTCTTATTTCTTCTTATGCCATTTCTCTGGCTCGTCGATTTGGTGTCGTTACTTTGAATCTTTTTTGCCCGTTTTCTTTCTCGGTCCTTCTTCTTTACTGCCAACTTTTTCCTTGTTGACATATATATATTTAATCTACTTTTTCTTTCTCTGGCTGCTTCTCTTTTCTTTTCTTTCTTCTTCGATTCTGATCTTGTAACTGATTTCACTTGAGGACCTTTTGAAGCCTGCTTGCCATCCAGCTGCTTCATGAGCATTCTGTGTCACAACAAAGAGATGTCACTTATTATGCGAACAGTCTCAGCTTAATCATTTTTGAGTCACTTGAGAAAAAGTGACTCTATGTAATCGGTCAGTGTTAGTCTGTCCGGCCGGCCGGCCGTCCGTAGACACCACCTTAACGTTGGACTTTTCTCGGAAACTATTAAAGCGATCGGGCTCATATTTTGTTTAGTCGTGACCTCCAATGACCTCTACACTTTAACGATGGTTTCGTTGACCTTTGACCTTTTTCAAGGTCACAGGTCAGCGTCAAAGGAAAAATTAGTGTTGTTCCCAAGTCAGAAATAAAAGGTCCCTGTTTGCAAAATTTAAACATATCAATAGGAATGCCTTGTTGTAATGTTAACAGGCAGATGTAAGCAAAGTACATCACAGAAGAAAAATATATAACAGGATGTACATATACACACATTAACGACATACAATGCAAACTGCAATAAGTCAAAAACAAGAATAAAATTATACAGGCTTCATGTCTCACCCAGTCACATTATTCTGACACCGGACCAACCAGTCCTAGCACTAACCCCATAATGCCAGACGCCAGGCGGAGCAGCCACTAGATTGCCAATTTTAAAGTCTTAGGTATGACCCGGCCTGGGTTCGAACCCACGACCTCCCGATCACGGGGCGGACGCCTTACCACTAGGCCAACCGTACCGGTCAGAGCTCAGTGACAAGAAGAAACAAGTCGCGTAAGGCGAAAATACAATATTTAGTCAAGTAGCTGTCGAACTCACAGAATGAAACTGAACGCAACGCAACGCAGCAAGACCGTATACTCGTAGCATCGTCACTCCACCGCCCGTGGCAAAGGCAGTGCACGTGGAATTGACAAGAAGAGCGGGGTATTCGTTGCGCTGAGAAGGATAGCACGCTTTTCTGTACCTCTCTTCGTTTTAACTTTCTGAGCGTGTTTTTAATCCAAACATATCATATCTATATATTTTTGGAATCAGGAACCGACAAGGAATAAGATGAAAGTGTTTTTAAATTGATTTCGAAAAAAAAATTTTGATAATAATTTTTATATATTTAATTTTCAGAGCTTGTTTTTAATCCGAATATAACATATTTATATGTTTTTGGAATCAGCAAATGATGGAGAATAAGATAAACGTAAATTTGGATCGTTTTATAAATAATTTTTTTTTTAAATTTTCAGATTTTTAATGACCAAAGTCATTAATTAATTTTTAAGCCACCAAGCTGAAATGCAATACCGAACCCCGGGCTTCGTCGAAGATTACTTGACCAAAATTTCAACCAATTTGGTTGAAAAATGAGGGCGTGACAGTGCCGCCTCAACTTTCAGGAAAAGCCGGATATGACGTCATCAAAGACATTTATCAAAAAAATGAAAAAAACGTTCGGGGATTTCATACCCAGGAACTCTCATGTCAAATTTCATAAAGATCGCTCTACACACACACACACACACACACACACACACACGCACGCACGCACGCACATACACCACGACCCTCGTTTCGATTCCCCCTCGATGTTAAAATATTTAGTCAAAACTTGACTAAATATAAAAAGAGTTGGTGAAATCAAAGGTGTTCAATGAGCAAAAACATACAGAAGGAAGGCTGTTCTCTTAAAACGTTTTATGTTAATGTAAATCCAATAACAAACGTTCCAACAACCTACCTTTCTTGTTTTTTGATTTTCAGTTAAAAAGGGTAAGCCTGCCCACAATCAAGTTGCGCATTAGAACAAGCAGGCAGCTTCATGGCTGCAGCAACCCTTACTTCATTAGAATGTTTTCTTTGTAAGTGTCTGATGAGCACACTTTGAAACTGGCCACAATATAGGCAAGGTCGTTTCGGTTTCTTGGAAGAAATGTTTGGCAGTCCGTCTGAGGCAGGTGGCAGTCCATTTGAGTCAGGTGGCAGCTCATCTGAGGCAGGTGGCAGTCCGTTTGAGGCAGGTGGCAGTACATCCTGTTTGTCTGGTATTTCTGAAAAAAACAAAATATGCAAAAAATCCTATTACAAAGTTTTCAAAGATCAAAGCAGCTCTACCCAAGAAAAAAATGAAAACTGAACAACGCTTCTTGAAGAATAACCATGTGATCATATTAGGTATAACCAAAACCAATATCAACGATTATTCAATCACAAAACATGAGAAAAATGTTTACTTACAACCTCAACATGTCAAATGGCGGTGGCTATTGCCTAAGTGAACCACTAAAAGTGACCTTATCTCTTGGTAGAAAGAGCCAAAATAATATTTCCACGTCGTTTACTCCAGGCGGTGAACCCCGTGAACCTTTTCCTTCCGTCTGGATGAAAGCTTGAAAATGTTTGCATGCTGCATCACTGTTCTCGGTTTTCTAAATTTTACCCGACAGAAAACAGTTTCTGTGTTTGCATTCTGTATTTCTTGCGTTCATTGAATACTTTCGTTATCACTAAGCACACTCTTTCTCTCTTTGAGAGAAGCACCTCATCCTTAAACACACAGTGATCTTGCAAAAATATATTCACTTCATTTACTCCAGGCAGTGAACCCTGTGAGCCTTTTCCTTCTGTCTGGATGAAAGCTTGAAAATATTTGCATACAGCATCACTATCCTCAGTGTTCCAAACACGGTATGTTCTTCCTTTCGTCGGATGCCGCCTTTGGAGTCGCAGTGCTGACAGGGGCAGTCTGAACAGAAAGTAACAATATAATTATGTAGCACAGCCATATATAAAAGAGGCAAATTGGGAGGAGGAGGGGGGGATTAACCCATGTTACCTAGGTAAATTGCAACAAAATCCTTCCCTTTATATACTGGCAATGCTTTGTCCCTCTGTCTGTTTGTCCCTTTGTCTGTCCAGACTGCATTCACAAAAGTGTAGCAGGTTCTCATACTGGCAGCATTTTCTCTTTGAACTTGACTTGACGCACGTACCTTGTCACTGCAGTGCAATGAAATCACTCTCTCACTCTCAGTCCCTTGTCGGAGAAAATCTCAACTGAGAACTGAGGCAATGCCATTAATCGAAAATTTTTAATTAAATTTTGATTTAATATAATATACTTACCCAATTCTTATGAATGCATTGACTTTAGTCCCACATGCTAGATGTCGAAAAAACCTCTCAAATTACCTATCCAGCGTAAGACTTGAGACAGCACCTGCACACATAAGCATTATTTTAGACATTTGGTTATGAAATCATTGGGAAAATATCAACCAAAATATTACCAAAATATCATACAAGTCACAAATTAAAAAATAGACAAATACACAAATGCATGTATTATCTCACACATGTTTTGATATATTGTCTACATAAGTTACAAACTGTGAGGGTCAAAGCAGCGCCCAGTGTCTCCGCAAGCTCTGGACAACAATAATAGTTGTCAACGTACATCGTCCGGTGCTAGTGGAGCGGCGAGCCGAGCCACCACGTCTACTGGTTTGTTGCTCACGTCTGGGACAGCCCCAAAGATTTCGAAATCGTAGACGTATGCTGACTCTGACTCGCACAACTCATAGAGTTTGACTCCCCATTTTACTGGCTTGTCCCGCATGTATACTCGGAATCCAAGTATTCCCCTACAGGGACAAATAGCTTCATCGACGCAAATGTTCTGGAAAGGTGTGTACAGAGCCCTGTAGCGTACCCTGAGGGCCTCGTACACTGGTCTAATTTTGGCCAGAGGGTCAAAGCCAGGCTGTCCCCTCCTCACGAACAAGTCATTGTCACTCACATGAAGCACAAACAGGATCATCATGAAATTGTCTCTCAGCATAATATTTCTTGCAAAACATGTCTGCATAATAGGGGAATTGCTCCAGTAGTCACACAGGGCTTGTGCACAAGGGATATATGCACACATATGGCAAAGAACCCAAGCAAGTCTGTTTTTGTGATGCCATTTTCCTGTGGGAAGTGTTGAAAAATACTTCCTTTTGAAATTGCAGCAAAGTCAATCGTTTCTCTTGCGTATTTGTTGCTTTGGAACACAACACTATCCAACAGATTGTCTGTGAAAATTTCGTTGAAGAAATCAAGAGGGGCGTGTTCCTGCATGTGGTCGACATGCAGACCACACTCTGCGTCTGCCACAAAGTCGCCAATAGCAGGGAAAAAAGAAAAATTCTCGTTCCATGGCTGGAGCAGAATGTCGAGAAATTCTTCTTCTGTCTGTTCGCGCGGATCCCTTTCTACCTCCATATCCTCCACGCCGCCATCAGACAATGGGGGCGAAGGCACTGACGCATCACTGTTATCATCACTAGCAGACGAAAACTCATCACGTCGTGATCCGATTTTCGAAGCTGTGCATTCGAATTCGCTTCCAATTGACTCAGTATCATCTTCCTCGATGTCTGATCCCTCGGTTTGTAGCTGTTCCAGTCTTTCAAGCACTTCTTCCCTTGTAAATGTGCGCGTTTGTCTACTGCGATCTCTAGACGCGGAAGGCGCCGCCATGTTGTTTTCATGCAGCTGATAGAAACGGAGCTACTACTATCGTGCTTTCGCATTTCCTACTGACAATAAGACCTTATGTTGGACGGGAATAGTGCAGATGTACTCACAAATGAATGACCTTCACCCGGGTAGTCTTTAGTTTCGTACACGACCTAATTCCTGTGAATGGAAAATTACGAAAGCACAGATGCCGATATCGGTAGGTTCGTATTCAAGCGTTGTTGCGCGAAGATACCGATATCGGTAGGTTCGGGCTTAGAGAGTGTCGCAAGTGTTCCGGAAGCTGTACTGGAAAAGCCAAACAAGTCGCGTAA
The DNA here is from genome assembly GCF_037325665.1 of Littorina saxatilis. NCBI lineage: Eukaryota > Metazoa > Mollusca > Gastropoda > Littorinimorpha > Littorinidae > Littorina > Littorina saxatilis. The sequence continues at coordinate 8,976,661 of NC_090260.1, forward strand.
GGCGAAAATACAATATTTAGTCAAGTAGCTGTCGAACTCACAGAATGAAACTGAACGCAATGCAACGCAGCAAGACCGTATACTCGTAGTCCATCGCTCACGGCATAGGCAGTGAAATTGACAAGAAGAGCGGGGTAGTAGTTGCGCTAAGAAGGATAGCACGCTTTTCTGTACCTCTCTTTGTTTTAACTTTCTGAGCGTGTTTTTAATCCAAACATATCATATCTATATGTTTTTGGAATCAGGAACCGACAAGGAATAAGATGAAAGTGTTTTTAAATTGATTTGGACACTTTAATTTTGATAATAATTTTTATATATTTAATTTTCAGAGCTTGTTTTTTAATCCGAATATAACATATTTATATGTTTTTGGAATCAGCAAATGATGGAGAATAAGATAAACGTAAATTTGGATCGTTTTATAAATTTTTATTTTTTTTACTATTTTCAGATTTTTAATGACCAAAGTCATTAATTAATTTTTAAGCCACCAAGCTGAAATGCAATACCGAAGTCCGGGCTTCGTCAAAGATTACTTGACCAAAATTTCAACCAATTTGGTTGAAAAATGAGGGCGTGACAGTGCCGCCTCAACTTTCACGAAAAGCCGGATATGACGTCATCAAAGACATTTATCAAAAAAATGAAAAAAACGTTCGGGGATTTCATACCCAGGAACTCTCATGTCAAATTTCATAAAGATCGGTCCAGTAGTTTAGTCTGAATCGCTCTACACACACACACACGCACAGACAGACACACATACACCACGACCCTCGTTTCGATTCCCCCTCGATGTTAAAATATTTAGTCAAAACTTGACTAAATATAAAAATGAGTTCTTTCAAACCTGCGAAGGGTTGTAACTTACTTATGCTTTTCTCTTCTTAATATTTTTGTATAAATAATTATACACATCCACCCTTCGCACATTCGAAAGAACTCCTTGTTGTTTCTCCAGTAAAGCATCCAATGCGCCTTTGCCTGGCACCTTTCTCATAAGAGAAAGGTCACCAAGGACTGCTCGAGGGCTGTTGTCATGGAAGGTGTCCACCGCAGCTTTTCTGGAAAGAAATGAAGAGATCATATAGACTAGACTGATAGCACTAGTGTTCTGGGCAAAGGCAACAGTTACACTGTCTAATATTGGTGACGTTTACAGTACTTTTTTCTGAAAGCAGAACAATGGTTACTGCTTTGTGCACAAGAAATAACAAGACAACAAAATACTGTTCTCATGTTTTTAACAAAGATGATACGAACAACAAAGCACAACCCTTTCCACCACAGGGGTCTTCCTCAGGCACTAAAATCTGGAAAAAAAAGTCGTCTGTCTTCTTTTTTTTCTGATTTTTGTGCAACAGGAAGACTCCTTTGGTGGAAACGTCATTCTTTGTTGTTCTAATTGTTTTCGTTAAATATGTAAGGACAGTATTTTTGGGGTGTTTTTTATTGTCCTTAAATCTATTTTAAAAACAATATAATAATATATTATAATATAACAATATATGCTTACATTCATTTCACTGAAGAAGGGCATGGCCCGAAAGTCTTTGGAACTTGGTGTTTACTGTGTGTTTTTTCTAATTAATTAAAAAGAATATAAAGAAGCATACCCTCATGTCTACTTTGTTAATTTTTCTTCTTCAGCGTTCGACGATGGTACTACTTTGTTAACCCTTTGAGTACCGGGAGGCCCAGGGCAGTACTGTTATGAGGATTCCATGACAAGGGGAATAACTCCGCAACACATACACACACATCACATGAAAAAAATCATTAAAAATCAATGTGTACTTACTTTTTTTAATTAGATGGTTGGAAAAATCCCTCTAACATTCTTCTTTCAGAAAAATACAACTTCATAAGGGTTTACATCACCATCAGTTCATTAAAAAAAAAATGAAGAAGAGAAACGGAGGAGCGGGTCAGTTGACCAGTACATCTGTACTTCGGGCAGATGGTGAATGCCAAACATAAAGTTTATAAAAATGAACAACTTTATCTCATTTGGTGTGGTCACATGCCAGTCCTTGTCTGTCTTGTTCTCTTGTTTCTGTTCCGCGTATCTGTTGGTCTCTGCTGCAATGGTATTCCAAAACACATCGGGCACAAGCAGACAGAAGTATTCAAATGGCTCTGCGCCAACAGGTAGGTCATGTGAAACGCCCACTTTGTACGACTGCTCTTTGTCGTATCCAGCGAAAGTCAGTCAGGCTTCACAGTTTGAGTAGGACTAGCCCAGTTCGTGTGCACTTCGTTTTTCTCCTTCTTGGAACTCTTCTTGCCTTTCTTTCGTTGGCTGGGCCCAGCAGCAACGGGTAGCTCGGTATCACTGTCACCCTCTTCAAAATCGCTGACATTTCCACCGCTGTCCTCAATTTCTTCGTTGAAATTCGCCAAAATGCGATCATTGTTCACCACCAAGTCTAAATCAACATCCGATTCGTCTCCACCGTCCACCTCATGCAATGCAAAGCCTTCAAAGTCACTTTCCTCGTCTTCACTGTCGCCCATTATCGCACGCCAGAATTCGAAAGCGTCTTCCTCCGCCATTTTGTTGCGAAGGTTTCCGAGAAAAAAAATCGATAAACTTGGAAAATTCACAGAAGACGAACGCAGCTACCTAAATTCAATGTGTAAACTCTGGCCGGAAGGTCGAAACAGGCACTCTCACGAGATCTAGCGCACTGTATTGGATTGTGGGATAGACCAAACCAAAAGTAGGTCAACGCGACCTAGTGTTCTGCGGGCCATATCGGGCGTTACGGAATCGGCACAGCACTTTTTTCGCGGGCGGTCCCAGGCCTTCATAAGATCAAGATATTTTTTTCGGGTCTTGTCACCATACACCATCATGCAACATTTGGTGTTGATAGACATATTAGTGTCCAAAAAAACCAACCCGTTAAAGTTTTGCCGCCCGCCCAGCCAGACGACTAGGCTGAGTACAAAAATAGGTGACAAATTTAAAGCATCACAGAATGTTTGAGAGGATATATATATATCTAAACACAAAGCCCATACGACTCGCGTGTTTCTGGACCCTTTACCTTACCTTCACATGACCTTGACACGACTTAGCCGTGTAGACTGAACATCCGTTAGGGAGTCTATGTTAGAGTGTTTTTCTGATATGTTTAGGGGGGTCAATTGCTGCGGCAACGACAGCCTCTCCCTGCAGAGAATCGTCGGTAAAAATATGTTCATGTTCTGGATATTTAGTGGTTTGCTCAAGAAAGAGTTACTGTGTGTAAACATGTGTTCGTGATACAGTATTTAGTGGTTTGATCAAGAAAGAGTTGTTTGAAAACTTGTGGGCGGTATAATTTTTCTTCAGTTTTGTCCGGGACCAGTTTATTACGGAGGGGGGGGGGGGGAGGGGGGGGGGGGACAAGATTCCAAGGACAAGTTGAAGTTCACAGTGGATCGTCACCGATAGTGTTTGGATCGATACTTGCTTTCTCCAAATGGTCCATAATGCGGATACCAAAAGGAGCCTTAGTCTGAAAACTACCACTGGTAACTATCATGCAGCCATGATTGCCCCAACCTTTGCACAAAGCAAGGACTGCAATTTTACTTTTTTAGAACAGTTAATTGGATACTGGCTTCTTCAACATTTCACTTCGAAAAGGACACCAAAACCTTGTCCCTCTTATGGAGTGACCAAATTGTGTTTTCCAACATGTAAGAACATTAATTATGCAATAAAAGCAAACAAATCTAACCTTAACTTGTCACAAGAAAATATGGAAAAGGACATCAAAACTTCCATGACAATATCTGTCTGATCATCGTCTAGCATAGAGAGGCTGCCAGCATCATTGTCAAGTGACCCTGCAAAGTCAGCACAAGTTTTACAAATTCATTAAAGAAAAAGACAAGGATTCCGTTCACAACATTCAGAAAGCAAGATTGTTGGACTTAAGAACTGAAACAAATAATTTACATTTAAAAACTACAAGAGCAATGTTGACTGACCAAGCCATGGTTTTTGAGTCACTTGAGAAAAAGTGACTCTATGTAATCGGTCAGTGTTAGTCTGTCCGGCCGGCCGGCCGGCCGTCCGGCCGGCCGGCCGTCCGGCCGGCCGTCCGTAGACACCACCTTAACGTTGGACTTTTCTCGGAAACTATCAAAGCGATCGGGCTCATATTTTGTTTAGTCGTGACCTCCAATGACCTCTACACTTTAACGATGGTTTCGTTGACCTTTGACCTTTTTCAAGGTCACAGGTCAGCGTCAAAGGAAAAATTAGACATTTTATATCTTTGACAAAGTTCATCGGATGTGATTGAAACTTTGCAGGATTATTCTTTACATCAAAGTATTTACATCTGTAGCCTTTTACGAACGTTATCAGAAAAACAAGGGAGATAACTAGCCTTTTCTGTTCGGCAACACACAACTTAACGTTGGGCTTTTCTCGGAAACTATAAAAGTGACCGGGCTCAAATTTTATGTGAACGTGACTCCCAGTGACCTCTACACTTTGACGTCTGCTTTGGTGACCTTTGACCTTTTTCAAGGTCACAGGTATGTCTTGAATTCTTCAGGTATGCATTGTGTTGTGAATAGCAATTTCTTCCTGTCCATCTGATGCCTCATATAATATTCAGAACTGCGAAAGTGACTCGATCGAGCGTTTGCTCTTCTTGTTCTTTTTGGGGGCAAATTTCCAAATTAGATTATTGATCGACTCGTTTGCATTCTGCGTATGGCCAGTCAGGCATTTTGAAAGCAGGTCAGGATTGGCAAGATCTCTGAAAATAGGCTTTATGGTGTTCATAACAGCTTCTGGAAAACAGTGTTTGTTTGTGTATGTCTTTCCTTCTCTGAGCTTTTTTCTGAGGGCACTCATCTGAACACATGGTGTGAACACCGGATGGATTCTGTGCACCAGCTAGTTTATGGAAATATACAAGGCATGGTAAATGTTTCTGACAAACCACACCAGCTAGTTTATGGAATTATACAAGGCATGGTAAATGTTTCTGACAAACCACACCAGCTATGTTACAGTGAAAAAAGTAAATAAATCGATCAAATTTTAACTTGCAAGGCAGCTAACGCTTGGCAGGAAGTAGGGAAATGACGTGTGGAGGGAGCCACGCGCATTATTGGTTTTGGATTTCAAGGGAGGTCTTATTATTTGACAGTGACAAGTGCAGTGTTCAAAACGCTTTTGTTTTGCTAAAATGGCATTGTTAACGTTCATGTCAACCACAACAAACGCTGTGCATCTCATTAAATACTTGAAAATGAGCAAAACCACTGCCACCATCGTAAAATTCAGGGTTTTTTCTACCAGGAAAGTGAGATCACAATTTTTTGTGATTTTTTTAAGATTTTTCGCAATTTCCCAGCTGATAGTGCCACCTTAAGATAACTTACTTTTCATCACTGGGATCAGTTGACAACTTTCTCTTCTTCCCCTTGTGGTCTCCGTTTGCCTCCTTTTTGTCCCCTATGTGGAGATCTGTAAAACGTAATACATATGTGATGAAATTCGTCAATGTGGCTATGAAGAACAACACATAATTTGTACTTAGAATTCAACCATAATCTCATGATTTCATAAATGTCAGATCAAAAAATAAAATGAGAAACCATACCAACCATAAGAAATACTTATGTCATGACAGTCTTCATTACATCCTATGAGATTTCCACACTGACAAATCTAACAGAAAAATCCTTACATGTGTAATCTAATTGATTGTATTGATTTGTTTCTTTTGAGTAAGAGTAAGACTATTATATTGACATTACAATTTAATATTTTATTTTTTAATATTATATTATTAATTAAATTATTTAAATTTTTAACATTGACATTATTGTTTATTTGTGTAAATATCAGACTGAAGCCCTTACACGCAGAGCATAATATTGCATGTTGTCTCGGCAAAAAGAAAATAGATAATCAGTCTTGGTTTTCATAAACACTGTACTCATGTACTATCAAGATACAATATTACACTGTATACCATGCATTACGTCCCTTGTTGGTAACATGGGTAATGGGACTGTTGAATATTTTGATAAAACAAGGCAGGTATGCCCAAATAACCTGCGGCGACCACAATGTGTATTGCGCCATACCCTAAAAATAGAAACAACTTTCTGACAACACTGGATAAACAAAAGCTTTTTTTATAAAGAAAACCCCAGTGAGATGAATTTAAGGTTGCTACGCAGCTTAAACAAATTCTGGCACAGAAACCCAATAATTTAGAAATAATGTAACAATGAAGTAAACACTCACCTTGATAAAGGTTTTGCAAACTCATTTTCTTTTAATTTTAGGGGTAGGTTTTTCGGATTTCGCATCTTACTCTATTGCAAATTTGACCAATGGAGTACTTCTGGAACAGGTCCGAGAAGTTTGGTCCAGCAGACTTCACTTGAGTTATAATCTGCATCTTGGTAATTTCCTCCGTTTTTCCTCCCCTTTTCAATGAGTCCCGAACAACATCGGAAAAGCCTCAGCTTGTCCTCTTCACTGAACAGGTTTTCTTTGCCAAATGTATACTTTTACATAGAGATCAAAGAAACACTCTGCCTTTAGCTTCCGTTGCAAGTCACTCGCTTTAAATTGTTTAAGTGCATTCGATTTCATGATCTTTGCACACTTAAAAAGAGACGTACTTCCCAATGTGTTGTGTCAGTATTGGTATACTAAAGACTCCGTGCTCTTGTTGAAAGCCACAGACATCCCTGACAGTATGGACGACTTCGTTGAAACATTGTGGATCAGTACAATCTTCCAAGCATTGACATGTGGTGCGATCTCGCAGTCTCATAAAAACATGACCAAGTTCTCGCACCGGTTGTGTAACATGTTGGTGCTGAATTCCCGCAGCATCATCTTTATCACAGGGGCTGACATAATTCCCATTCCAACAATCTAGTAGATTTTTTCCTGAACACTTTATCACAGGGACTGACATAACTCCCATTCCATCAATCTGGTAGATTGTGTCCTTAAGTTATGAGTATGGTGTGTGAAGGCTGTTTTCAAAGATGCAAGATAAATTTTGGGTGCAGCCAACAAAAACAAAAGAAATAAATACAAATCCCAGTCACTAAAAGCTTTTTTTGTGATGGCGAGCACAAATACAGATCTAGTTTTTCTTTCTGAAGTCTGTGATGTTGGTTTGGCGTCTCGAACTGGCAAGGCAGATTTTGCTGTTCAAAAGACATTTCCTAATTGGTACAGCTGTGCAGTTTGAGGAAATGATCACTCAGCCATTATACCTTGATGCTAACACCGTCAAATTGTTCATTACAATTTATGCAGAACCGTTAAAACTTAAATATCCCTGTGATGACCCGGGGGTTATAAGGGTATCTTGACACATATTCCCCAATCATTCATGAGTGAGGATGGCAAGCAGTATTTTGTAATTAAAAATGTATATCATCGCCTTGATGCTTACACCTTCCAATTGCCTGTTACAATTTCTTCAGCACTGTTGAAATGCTGCCCTGTGATGACCGATGGGTTTAACTCATTCGCTGCGCGTCGGAACTGGAATTCCGACACCTGTGTTTAGCGTTGGCTGCGTGCCGGCACTTGAGTTCCGACGGATATCACGAATTTTTAACGGTGTAAACGGTCCTGCTGACCAAGGGAAACAACCCCTGCAATGAACTTCTATCTGTCTACAGTGGTACCATTCACTGTAAACAGTTCCTTCCCTTAAATTGTTGGGATTAATAAAAATTTTGTTGACGGTGTGCGACCCACGTGTTTTGACTTTTCCAAGATGGCGGATCGTTCTGCTGAGACGTAGTAACTTGAAAAGAGTGCTAGAACGTGTTATTCAGTACGGTTCTGATCTTGACCTCAGTGATGATGATAGTGGAGATGATATTTTAGATTCTGGTGACGATTTTGTGCCAATGGACGATCATTTGGGTGATGATTCGGGCAATGCAAGTGTCGATCATGACATTGTGTATGATGAACCCATGACGTAGAAAGTTTTTTTGTTTTGCTTCAAATTGGATATTTTGCGTGGATATGAAGACAACAAAAGGTATGTACTTTCAAATGTTTCATATATTTTCTAAAAGAGTAAGTTTCAAACTTTGCAAAAACATAAGGTATGTAAGGTTATCTTGTGTTGTTGATTTTTAATATTTTTTTCAAAATGGCTCTAAATCGCGCGTTGGCAGGGAACACAGGGGAAATTTAGCTGCGCAGCGAATGAGTTAAAGGGCTGAAAAACATTCCACAATCACCCCCCGCGGGTTAGGGGGAAGAATTTACCCGATGCTCCCCAGCATGTCGTAAGAGGCGACTAACGGATTCTGTTTCTCCTTTTACCCTTGTTAAGTGTTTCTTGTATAGAAATTATAGTCAATGTTTGTAAAGATTTTAGTCAAGCAGTATGTAAGAAATGTTAAGTCCTTTGTACTGGAAACTTACATTCTCCCAGTAAGGTCATATATTGTACTACGTCTTTCGGATGAGACAAAAAACCGAGGTCCCTTCGTGTACACTACATTAGGGTATGCACGTTAACGATCCCACGATTGACAAAAGGGTCTTTCCTGGCAAAATTGTATAGGCATAGATAAAAATGTCCACCAAATACCCGTGTGACTTGGAATAACAGGCCGCGAAAAGTAAATATTCGCCGTAATGGCTTGAGATTTACTGGCCAATGTGAATGCGTGATGTATTGTGTAAAAAATTCCATCTCACATGGCAGAAATTAATATGTAAATCGCCGTGAGCTCTTGTGAGAAGGGGCGATTAATAAATGTCCATTATTATTATTATTATTATTACGTTGCAAGCCCCGGGAGCAATTTTTTGATTTGTGCTTTTGTGAACAAGAAACAATTAACATGTGGCTCTATCCCATCCCCCCCCCCCCCCCCCCCCCGCCCCCCCCCCGCCCCCTCCCTTTCCCCGTCGCGATATAACCTTCGTGGTTGAAAACGACGTTAAACACCAAATAAAGAAAGAAAGAAAGATTCCTCTTCTGCATCTGACGCTTCTTCTTCCATATCCTGCTCATCCCCAACAGAAGCATCAAAACGATCACCTGAAGGATGTCCAGCAGAACCGAAATCCGATGAGGCAACTTGAGCCGGAAGTGGTTGTGAACAAATTTCCGAAAACCAGAACTCCGTTGAGGGGACCATCATCCGTCTGCCCAATGCCAGCTGTAAGGCTAGGAAAGGAAGCGGATGTAGCCTGAGAAACGCCAGCGGAAGCCGCAAAAGCGGAACCGGAAGCCACAGGCTGATGAATGCCTCCTGCCGACAGCGAAGTGCTACCAGCAGAAGGCAAACCCCTCCTACCACCGGAAACCGCCCCGACCGAAACGGAGGAAGCGGAACCAGCAGAGGACTGTATAGCATGAGCATCAACCAGCCCCAATAAATTGGAACCGGAAGATCCGTAGTCTGTCTACCGGAAACCGCCCCGACCGAAACGGAGGAAGCGGAACCAGCAGACACATGCCCTTCACACCCCATGCCCAGGACCGAAACGGAGCCAGGTTGGTGTGTGGAAACAACCTTACGGTCAGTGTGCACTTCCGCCGAAACGGAAATCGACGTCAAAGGTTTGCGTACTTTGCCAAGAACACCCGAAGGTGCTGATGTCCTAGACTCAGACAAGAACTTGTCGACAGATGAATCTGACACTTCCAACACCGTCGTCGGACCTGCGACCACGCCAGCGGACGTGACCGTCGCAGTCGGTTCGGAGTGAACCCGCGCAAGCGAATGAACATTTACAACACCCGAAGGAAGAGGCAGAGCAGCATGCGAGGCTATTTGCCCTTTCCGACGAGATCAAAACATGCACCTCTGTCTTAAAAGACGATAAGATCGCCAGCAAATCGGCTTTAGTCAAAGCTAAATCAGCGCTAGGCCCTTGAACTTTCTTGGAAGAATCCGAAACAGACGAGGTAGGTTTGTCAATCGAAACCGAAAACAATTCATCATTCGCCGGGTTGAAAACGTAAACAGAAACCAGGCATGAAAATTCTCCGTATTTTCCGTATTTTCCGTATTTTTGAAAAAAATAAACCGTATTTTGTTTTATTTTCAGTATTTTTCCTTTTTTTTTTTTTTTTTTAATTTTTTTTTTTTTTTTTTTTTTTTTTTCCTAGTCATTGTTATAGTAAAATAGTTTTGGGGCCATGTTTGAATCCAATTTTAAGGCTCAGATAGCCCCAGATTGCACCAAATTGCACCCTTGAACAAAAAAATTTCCGGGGGGGCATGCCCCCAAACCCCCCTAGAAGTCTTGGCGCTTCGCGCCTGCGAAACTTGGCGCTACGCGCCTGCGAAACTTGGCGCTACGCGCCTTCGAATTTTGTTTTCAGTATTTTTTATTTTTTCAGTTTTCATGCCTGAGAAACGTTATCGCTCGGTGAAATTTTCTGAGTACGAGACGCAGTGGTAGTAGCCACCTTAACTTTAGATTTGGTCGCATTGCCTGACTGAGAACTGGGAGAGCAAGCCTGTCTGGTCGAACTCCGAGTTTCTCTCTGTCCTTATCTTTAGGTTTGTCCGCCATTTTGTATGACAAAATTGAACCAAAACACAAGTTGCAACACGCTCCAAAAAGTTAAGTCAAACGCGTCTCGATAATAAAAATGAAAGCTCTTACCCAATACTTGAAGTTGAGATGAGACAACAAAAGCGTTACCAAGATTCGATGGTCAGTCACGGCCGTGAAGACCAATAGCTTTAAATCAAAGCCAGAGTGCAACAGCACGTCTTGCTCCGTGCGTTGAAGAAAAAGGAATGTCAGTATCACCGGTATACATCCTGCGCATGCACAGGGCACCGGTAGGGGAGATAACCACCATGGACCATGCCTTATATGGCATATGGTTTTTGTTTTAGAGTTATCTCCCCATGTTACCATGTAAGAGTGCTTCAATGTCTTAGCAACCAAACGTAGTGCTTTTTCAAAATTAACAATATATCATAGCCTTGTTGCTTACACTGTCAAATTCCGTCGCGATATAACCTTGAACGGTTGAAAACGACGTTAAACACCAAATAAAGAAAGAAAGAAAACTGTCAAATTGCCCATTACAATATATATCATAGCCTTGATGCTAACACCGTCAAATTGCCAATTACAATATATCATAGCCTTGATGCTAACCCCGTCAAATTGCCCTTTACAATATATCATAGCCTTGATGCTAACACCGTCAAATTGCCCATTACAATATATCATAGCCTTGATGCTAACCCCGTCAAATTGCCCATTACAATATATCATAGCCTTGATGCTAACCCCGTCAAATTGCCCATTGCAATATGGCCCAAAGTCAGAAATGGAGTCCATATCTGTGACATACATTTCTTTTACTAAAAACAGATTTTTTTCTTGAAAGTATACATTGTTTGTGACCTTGAAGAGTGACAAACGGAAAAGTTGTAATTTTGCGTCATCGTAACATATGTCCAAGCCGCAAACTGAGGAAGAAAGGAAAGCATGTGTTCATAACTCGCACATCGTCACAAAACACTTGATAGAATATATGTAGAGCAAGATTATTTTATATCAGCATAATGTAACCATCCCTCCCTTCAAATTAACAGCAAATTAGACATGTTCAAAAATTCCATGCGGCGGATACATGTTGTGAAGAGGAGAGTTTATAACTTCACAGAAATTTCTAGAAAGTGGGCCATCACACCCATCCGAACTTGGGACTTTTTATCCTGTTTGCTTCGTTCTTTCATCAATACTCTTTTTCCAAAGTTGACAATGACTTTGTCAGTTCTGCATAACTCACCAAATTGTCATCATCATGAAATTTCGACAATATTTCCTTGGTAAATTCTGGAATTTCTTTATCGATGTGTACGACAGACACTAGAAGAGAGACAGGTACAGCAAAGGCCTCTGCAGCAGTATCGCCCTGGCAATGCTTCTTATGACGTTTGAAGTATGGTTTTGCAAAAAAAAAATTAGCAAAGTTCAGTTTTGGTTTTTCTTTCCCTCTGATACTGTGGATTGTCTTCATTCAGTTGCTGTCGATTGACATGAAGAATTCTCTCCTTCTTCAAGTTAGCCATGGCGTCCGCCCCGTGATCCGGAGGTCGTGGGTTCGAACCCCGGCCGGGTCATACCTAAGACTTTAAAATTGGCAATCTTGTGGCTGCTCCACCTGGCGTCTGGCATTATGGGGTTAGTGCTAGGACTGGTTGGTCCGGTGTCAGAATAATGTGACTGGGTGAGACATGAAGCCTGTGCTGTCTTGTGTGTGGCGCACGTTATATGTCAAAGCAGCACCGCCCTGATATGGCCCTTCGTGGTCGGCTGGGCGTTAAGCAAACAAACAAACAAAGGTTAGCCATGGCAGCATCTCGTTCTGTCTTAGGTAGCTTTAAAGCCTCTTTCACTTTGGTTTCATGCTTGTACATCTTTGTGATGTGCCTAGAGACCGTCGCGATATAACCTTCGTGGTTGAAAACGACGTTAAACACCAAATAAAGAAAGAAAGTGCCTCGAGAGTTTTTCGCCACATTTTTTGTGACAGAATGGGCACAGAATGGGCACAGAATGGGCACATTCTCGAGGGCTTTGAGGATTTGGCTTTGTCGGCTCGACTTAACTGCGATACTGAAACACACAGAGTTGAACAGTTTAGAAAGGGGTCACCAAGTCAGTTAAGTTCACAGAACTTTAAATTTACAACTTCTAAACTGTGGCTTGGTGTTATGTTTGATATTTGACACCGCCTGTGCTGCGACCTCCTTCCAAGTGTGGCGCACGTTAACTGTCAAAGCAGCACCGTCGGCAATATGCACTATTAACGAGCGAGACGTTAAAAACAACAAAAACAAAAACCTATCCACATGTGCTTGTAGCGGTTTATTGTTCAGGAATAATTGTTTTAATGTTTCTCACATATTAATGTTATTATCTTGAGTTGAAAATTGTGATAGACAAGAAAGAAATAAAAGTGCAAAGACTACCCAAAGCCAATAAAGCCCGGTTCAATACTGCCCAATTAACAACTTTATACAGGTGTAATAATTCCGTCGCGATATAATCTTCGTGGTTGAAAACGACGTTAAACACCAAATAAAGAAAGGTGTAATAATTTAGCATTATTTTTTATGCATCAAAGGAATTATACATGCTGAAATGCTTATTAACCTGTATTTAAATGGAGACATGTCTCCCAAAGGTATCTGTAAAATTGTATTGTCTTCTTTCTGGAACCGTCGCGATATAACCTTGAATGGTTGAAAACGACGTTAAACACCAAATAAAGAAAGAAAGAAGGTTCTTTCTGGAAAATCCCCGTTAAGGAGACACTAATATGAATGAACTGGGTATATCTGAAGCACCATTCCTAAATCCATATGCTGCAATTGAAATCGACTAAAGATCTATTAAAGGGGCAGTACAGGGCAAATTTTAGAGTTCTTTAATAGCCTATCATGATTCTCTTTTTTTTTTTAATTCTTGTACACTTTTCAGAATCAATATAAGCCCAAAATTGCGCCTAAAGGAAGGAAAAGAGCTCCTCGATTTGCAAATATGTGTGGAGGTGTGACAAACGGATTTGCACATAGTGTATATTGGAATTATGTGACTCAGGTGTACAGAATTTATGGGTCACGAACTTTGAGTGGACACCGTACAGTGACGTCACTGACGCATTGCAGTAGTGTCGGTGACCAATCAGAGCAGAGTATAGACCGAGGGGGCGCTGTAAAGATAATACAGGCTCAGAGCTTTGCAGACTGTCGACAGGAGCAGACGTGTCTCCCAGTTGTAAAGTTGCTCACCGGGCGCTAGAGGTCCTTTGGAGACTCGTGTCGCGGTTACTGAATCAGTAGATTCAGCTGCTGTGTTTACAGGTATTTATTGAATTGATATTTTACTCGGAGATATTATTTTGCTCGGAAATATTGACTTGAGAAATGACCGGGAGAGTCATGTGTGAATTAACTGAAAAACGTGCGCGGTTGTCAGCCATTGTGGAAAATGGAATGTTTACATGTTTTTCGGAAATGAATTCGCTTATGAGTTAGCGGGTGTATATACTGTAACCGCATAAGATAGTTGACGGTAGTGATAAAGAACGTTATAAAAGTTTATTCAAGTATGGAGACTTATGGTAGTTTAAACTTGTGTTTTTTAGCACCCCGGGCCGAGTGGGTTCCGGAGATATCCCGGGCTGAGAGCAGTCGCGGAAGCGGGAACGAGACGGGAGGTTCTGCCCTCATGCTCCAGCCGAGGGCTGTGGAGACGCTGGAGGGAAAGACAGCGTGAAGCGCTGCGTAACGGGAACCCCGTCCCATTCCACCACACGAGACAGTTGTGTGGGTGGGGTGAAGCAGTGTGTGCCACTGTATACTGTGAGTACGACTGAGAGAATTTAACCAGCGTGATAGCTGCACAGATACGTTTCCCGAGTGAATAACCACGAGACGTCGAGCGTCGTGGGGTTTGTTATCTGTGTATAACAGAACTGAATAGTAACAGAAGAATTGTTTGAGACAGTGTCTTCGTGTGTTTTGAGACAGACGGGCTTTCACGGAACAAAGCCTCAAGTATTATACGTGTGTGCACGAGAACTGTATATTGCATGACATAATAACATGTATGTAATTTTGTCATGTTTGATTTCTGTATGTTGACAGAAATAGGACTTTCATGTTGAGCGAAAGTGATCTGTAGAATGGATGTAGAATAATATGTTTATGTTGTGATTGAATACTTTAATAGAGGTGCAGGGGCAAAGGGCTTTGCTGTGTTCTTGTCTTTGTGCCTGGTTGGAGTGTTGTGTGTGTGTGTGTGTGAAGAACAGTTATTAGTAAACAGAGAGTAGCACGCGCAATTTTGATAGGAATAGATAGACATACATACAGATATACACATCGAAATTCCGGCCGTAACATTTGGTGACCCCGATTACTCTGTGTTAGTTATAAATTCATAGTTGTTTCCCTGCTTTGCTAAATTTAATTTTGTCCCCTGTGTTGGATTTTCAGAACTTTTTGGCAGTAGGTCACGCAGAGATTTTTCAGATTGAATAGTTGTGACGTTCATGTCTTGTGTTGTTTTGTTACCGTCTCCAGTTTTACGGTAGTGCTTATTGTATAGTTCTAAGCACTGAGGGATTAGCTTCATTTTTCTTCCTGTGGGGTCTGTCATTTCTCTTTCCTTGCTCTTTTCTGTGCTTTCAATTTTGTAAAATATTTAGAACATTTTTTTTCTTCTTTCTGCTTTGGAATAGGGATCTATCTGTTGTTTATTGCCCTTTGCCTTTGTAAAGTTGTTTAACTGTGGTTAATTTTTGTTCTTTTTGACTTTGAAATTTTCTAATTTGATCTTGGAATTTTTTATTTTGTGTGATTAATTAGGTTTATTGATTTTGTGGCATTGCTTTTGTTGATTTGTTGTAAATAATTAAGGTAATTAGTTGTGGTATTTTGATATAGACTTTAATTAGATTTAAGTTTTAGTTTACTTTTGATTTGTTATTTGTTATGGTAGTAGATTGAGTACTTTGAATTTTTTTTGTTGGTTTAATTTAGTCTGCTGTTTGGTGATTGTGTCACTTTAATATTTTTTTTTGGAATTTGTTTTATTTGCCTCCAACTACATTTTTTTGTTGTTGACTTGTTGATCTAAATTAAGTTAATCTCATTAGTACAGTTGTTTTAAGCTACTATTTACAACTTTAAATTTGTTTTAGTTTAATATAGAGTGTTTTAATTCATAAATTTTGTTGGTATTTTGTTTTTCCTTTGCTTCCAACTGCGTTTTCTTTAGTTGGACTTCACTTATTTTGGCTTTGATTTTCTGATTTAGTACTTAGTTGTTCATTAGTTTTAAGTCTTTACTTGTGTTGCATTTTGAACTTTGAATTTTTCCTCCTATTTGTGGTTTGGGGTTGTTGTTTTGTTTGTGCTTGTATATATGTTTTGAACCAAGATTCGTTTTTGACTTCATTAACTGAGTATCTGACTTTAATTAAAATTGTTGGATATTGTTGCGTGAGATTTACGCAAAAACGTGTGTGGATATGGTCTTGTATTGACTATTGGGTTTGGTGCCAGATTTTGTTGTGGTACTTGACAGATTTCAAGTAGATTACTTGAACTTGCATTATTGTTTGAAACTTTTTCAAAACTTTTCTCTAAACTTGGACATATTTTGGTGTGATTTTGAAAGTTCAAAACTTACACAATGGAGAGCGAAGATGATTATGATGCGTTGTTTGAAAAGTTTGTAAAACAGGCAGAGACTTTGGGTCTGGCTGCCGATAAACGTGAGAAATACGTGAAAGAGAGTTTTGATCGTTTGGAGAGAAAACGAGAAAAAGATGAAAAGCAAAAAGAAAGGGAAATTGAAGGAAGTCGAAGACAAAAAGAAATGGAAAGAGAAAAAGAAAGAGAAGATAGACAAATGCAAAAAGAAGAAAGACAAATGCAAAAAGAAAGGGAAGAAAGAGAACACCAGTTGAAACAAAGAGAACTTGAGATTAGGCAGGCTGAACTTAGTGCTGGGTCGTGTACACCGCAAAATGTTCGGAATTCTCACATTAATGTAGGTGCTCGCCCTGTTTACCCCAGACTCCCTGCATTCAGAGAACAGCAAGATGATATTGACTCATACTTGTTCCGATTTGAGACTCATGCAAAATCTCTGGGATGGGAAGAGACAAGGTGGATCACGTACTTGTCTGCTCTTTTAGAGGGCAATGCATTAAACCTATACCATAGCCTTGCTGCTGCTGGTGAACTAACATACCAATCTTTGAAAGAGAACTTGCTGAAGACATTTCAGTGCACATCTGAAAATGTTAGACAAAAACTCAGATATAGTAAACCAAGAGAAAATGAACCGTTCCAAACTTTTGGAATTGAGTTGCGACGATTGTTTGATCGTTGGGTTGCGCTGTCTGAGATCACCACTGATGTTGATGGTTTAAGAAACTTGATTCTGACAGAACAATTCCTTGAAAGTGTATCAGCCGACGTAGCAACTTTCATTCGAGAAAGAGGTCTTGTTCAACTTGATGATATGGTCACAGCTGCCGAGAATTACCGTTTATCACGGAAGTCAGGGTCTACTATTTTCTCAGCTGCTTCCTGTGTTCAGGAAGATTATGTTGGCGCTGCTTTTGCACATGGTGATAATCACGAGGGTGTTCAGGAGTTACCGCGGGTTGGTTCTGGTTTTGCTAAGCGGAGTGATAACCAGAATGAAGAGAGTTCTGGAAAGGTGACGTCTGACGCTCAGACATATCCACATGAGGGTGCATATAAAACACGTAGAAGTAGACGCAGACGTGCACATGGTAAGAGAGTTCGTTCACCCCGAGAGGACGACACTTGTTTTCTGTGTTGGGAAAAAGGTCATTGGTGTGAAGAGTGTCCATTGCGGATAAATCCTGTAAATCCTTGCTGGGCTTGTGGTTTAGGCGGCCATAAATTGAAATCGTGTCCGATGGCTAAATTTCTAGAAGAGAGGGAGTCAGGAAATGCAGTTGTTCGGGAGGTCGTTCCTCCAGTCGTTCCTCCAGTTAAGAAAGTTGTGGAAAGTTTGAAGTTGGAACATGGTAGTGTCAACGAGAGAGAATGTACAGTCCTTCGAGACACGGGTTCAACGATGTCTGGAGTGCGTAGAGGATTGGTGTCAAAAGACCAGTTTGTCAGTGGTAACGTCACTTGTAAGACATTTGGTGGGGAGGTCCTTACTTATCCTCAGGCGAAAGTTAAAGTTGAAACACCTTATGTGTCGGGAGAGATGGTTTGCTGTGTTCTGAATGATCCTGTGGCTGATTTGATCATAGGCAACATTCCGGGGATTTCAGGTAGTGCAGACTGTTTTCCTGATGTTGAGGGGGTTACAGCTAGTACAAATCGTGCGCAGGAAAGAAGAAACCCTCCTAGAAAACCTGTGATTCTGACTCCAGATCAGAAGGTTCCGTTTTTGAATCAGGACTTGGCAGTTGTTCGAGAAGAACTCAGTCAGTTGCGTGCTGAACTGAACAGATTAAAACGTGGTTTTTCACTGCCTGCGAGTGGAAAGAGTAGGTCGATTGAGACTACTGCTGCTGTACGCCATGGTGGCAATCGCAGAAAGAGGTCAAGAAAATGGTTTGCTTGATTTTGACTACTTGCTTGTTTAGCATCAGGAACATAAGTCGTAGTACTATGTTGGAAGAGTCGTAGACTCAAGATATGAAAATTGAAGATGCTAAAGAAAGACATTACATGTTTGAGCTGGAAAGCAACATGACTGGAAATTGTGAGTTAATAGAAAAACTCAGTGAAATCTTCCAAGAGAAGGAAGAAGTACTTTATCGGACATAAAGTAGTGTTGTTAAACATATGTGACAGTAAATTGTGCATGCCTTGGATGACAAAATTGTGCATGCCTTGGATGACAATGAATTGTGTATACCAGCGGTGTCGTTTTGAGCTTGTTTGAATAGCTGTTAGTGGATTAGAAAGTTTGTTTCTAATGTCAGGTGCGACAATTTTGATCCCTAGAGGAAACTGGTATGAAGATTGCAGTTCAGTAAAGTAGTTACCCTCTTTTGCCTATTATCCTTAAGAAAAAATAACCTCGGTCGGTCATTTTTTTCTGGGAGGAGGGGGTAATGTGACAAACGGATTTGCACATAGTGTATATTGGAATTATGTGACTCAGGTGTACAGAATTTATGGGTCACGAACTTTGAGTGGACACCGTACAGTGACGTCACTGACGCATTGCAGTAGTGTCGGTGACCAATCAGAGCAGAGTATAGACCGAGGGGGCGCTGTAAAGATAATACAGGCTCAGAGCTTTGCAGACTGTCGACAGGAGCAGACGTGTCTCCCAGTTGTAAAGTTGCTCACCGGGCGCTAGAGGTCCTTTGGAGACTCGTGTCGCGGTTACTGAATCAGTAGATTCAGCTGCTGTGTTTACAGGTATTTATTGAATTGATATTTTACTCGGAGATATTATTTTGCTCGGAAATATTGACTTGAGAAATGACCGGGAGAGTCATGTGTGAATTAACTGAAAAACGTGCGCGGTTGTCAGCCATTGTGGAAAATGGAATGTTTACATGTTTTTCGGAAATGAATTCGCTTATGAGTTAGCGGGTGTATATACTGTAACCGCATAAGATAGTTGACGGTAGTGATAAAGAACGTTATAAAAGTTTATTCAAGTATGGAGACTTATGGTAGTTTAAACTTGTGTTTTTTAGCACCCCGGGCCGAGTGGGTTCCGGAGATATCCCGGGCTGAGAGCAGTCGCGGAAGCGGGAACGAGACGGGAGGTTCTGCCCTCATGCTCCAGCCGAGGGCTGTGGAGACGCTGGAGGGAAAGACAGCGTGAAGCGCTGCGTAACGGGAACCCCGTCCCATTCCACCACACGAGACAGTTGTGTGGGTGGGGTGAAGCAGTGTGTGCCACTGTATACTGTGAGTACGACTGAGAGAATTTAACCAGCGTGATAGCTGCACAGATACGTTTCCCGAGTGAATAACCACGAGACGTCGAGCGTCGTGGGGTTTGTTATCTGTGTATAACAGAACTGAATAGTAACAGAAGAATTGTTTGAGACAGTGTCTTCGTGTGTTTTGAGACAGACGGGCTTTCACGGAACAAAGCCTCAAGTATTATACGTGTGTGCACGAGAACTGTATATTGCATGACATAATAACATGTATGTAATTTTGTCATGTTTGATTTCTGTATGTTGACAGAAATAGGACTTTCATGTTGAGCGAAAGTGATCTGTAGAATGGATGTAGAATAATATGTTTATGTTGTGATTGAATACTTTAATAGAGGTGCAGGGGCAAAGGGCTTTGCTGTGTTCTTGTCTTTGTGCCTGGTTGGAGTGTTGTGTGTGTGTGTGTGTGAAGAACAGTTATTAGTAAACAGAGAGTAGCACGCGCAATTTTGATAGGAATAGATAGACATACATACAGATATACACATCGAAATTCCGGCCGTAACAGGAGGAAGTGAACAAACGGTTAATTTTGAGTCTCCCATTTTACCCAGAACCTGTGTTCTCAGATTACAAACTTCGAGATGTGAGGGATGAAAATATTTGGAACGCCTTCGTGTTGACTCAAGAACACATTCCTGGGCCACCTAACTCCTGTTATGGGGTCCTGGCTTGGCCTAAACGGTCCGCTGGACCCTAAAAGCAACAGTTAACTAACTCCTGTTATGCCCCTCTAAGGGGCATTCCAGGTTACCTGGAAGTTTCTAGTTAAGGAAGCAAAACCAAAGGTTTTTGCTGAGGTAAAGCAATCTGGACATGTCTTTCTTTATACACACATGTACTTTCTTTCACATGAGCGTCCCTGTTTTCTCGGTTCCCGTTGGCAATAGTTCCCGCAGTGGGGCACTGCGGTTATGAAATTAAAGGCCCCTCCTGTTTTTGGAACCGCAGGAGCTTTCTAGTTTGCTGTTAGGTAGATTTTTGGTTCCTCTTTCCTGTCATGCTCTCTTTTTCTTCATGAATTCTTTTCTTTTTTCTGCCTTCTTGCTCATTCACCTGTATTTTTTCCAAAAATCTCTTCTCTTGCCGCTTGTCTCGCGATTCATGTATAGTTTAATCTGTTAGTGTTCTGATGTAAGTCCAGCAGTAGATAGGTTAAGCCTATTTTAACATACTGGAAACTGGTAATCTTCCAGTAGGTATTAATTTAGTTTTACTAAAGCCTGCTGGGACACAAGTGATGGGTTAGTGCATTTGTAAACAGGAATCGCTTGACAAGTGGCCCCCTTCATCCCCCCCTTCCTCGTCCTGATATGGCTCTGCGTAGTCGGCTGGACGTTAAGCAACAAATAAACAAACAAACAAACATTGGCAATAGTCCCAGAGGATGAAGTTTTGGATAGAGCAGGGAACATTTCATATGACGGTGTTCCATCTTCTTCCTCCAGTTCACTGTCCATGACAGTCTGCAAAATATATTCCTTAATATAACAATCACATCAGTACATCATAGCTGCCAACCCCTGTGAAGCCCAAAGAGGTGCATTTTGGAACTTGCACACAATTTTAGAGTAGAAATTGGTGTTTAAGCGTAGCATTAGCATAATCTTAAATTTGAATCGCACACCGGCATTTAAGCCATCGAAAACGTTGGTAAGAATAAACATGTTTAGTAACCTCATTTACACCAGGGAACTTCTTCGTTCATGGGCTGAAACTTTCACGTTCACTCAATTGTTAGTTTTTGGCCAAACTAAAGTATCATTAGTTAATCTGGTCATTTGATCGACGAAAATGACGAGAATGAAAAACAAAACTGAGTCGGAAACAAGATCGCGATTCTTTCCTTCGCTGCACGACGTGACCTTTGACCCAATGTAGCTTCCGCATTCGATCACTAAGCTTACTATTTACAACTGAAAGCCGAGGGGGTGGAATACGGAGATGAACCTACAGAACTGTGCATCCTCAAACCTGACATATTCATCCCAACATTTTGTGAACTCAAAAACACTGAAAGTTGCTTTCACACGCCAGCTTTGATTGCCAGTGGTTATCAAAACGGAACTCGTGTTTCAAAGCATGGCTCCCTGTGTTGATTGTGCACTTATTTTCTTACTACCAAAATGATGTCAAAAACTATGTTTGGTGGTTTGTTGTCGGTCCATTGTCGGGGGCATATCGACTTTTGTTTCATATTTATTGACCGCGGCATTCGGCCTTAGTTAATAAATATGAAACAAAAAATGATATGCTCCCCCTCGGACCGACAAAAAAGCTGGTCTGTCAACAACCCATCAAACATCTAATAATATTAATAATGAATAACAGAATAACACAAACATGGTTGAAAATGACAGTTAAACAAAAAGCAAATGCTTACACACGACAATGTAACATGTTTGTAACTTTGTAGGCTTAACATGTAATTGTGCCAAATGTGTGCCAAGTTTCAGAAAAATTCTTTGACCGGCTCAGAAGATAGAGCATCATAACTTTTAAAGAAAGCAACATTCAATCCCTATCATTGTGCTGTTCTATACAAATGGATTAAGTTATCATAAGGAATACCTACTGGTGTGTGCCGTGGGTCGTCTTACAGGGCTGTTCCTTTTTGTCGAGGGACTGATCCTTCCTCCATCAGCGAACAAAAGAGAAGCCATTTGCGTGACCTGATGTCCTTGAAAGTTTTGTCTGTAGTGCCGAAGGTGGACCGCCTCTGTGTGGCCCATCCAACGGCACGAGACCTCGAAGTCCGCCTCTTTTAACCCCAACACTTGGGCTGTTGTTGCAATTTCTTTGCGGAGGTTGGTGCTCCACAGCCTTTCAGGGTGTTGCAATTTTTTGGACAATCCTTCCACCGTGATACGAAGGGCATCCGATCCTCTGATGTAGCAATTGAACCCTACAACAGAGGAGTAAGGAACCCGTTTATAAATACCGGCATGGTTGGCCTAGTGGTAAGGCATCTGCCCCGTGATCGGGAGGTCGTGGGTTCGAACCCCGGCTGGGTCATACCTAAGACTTTAAAATTGGCATTCTAGTGGCTGCTCCGCCTGGCGTCTGGCACTATGGGGTTAGTGCTAGGACTGGTTGGTCCGGTGTCAGAATAATGTGACTGGGTGAGACATGAAGCCTGTGCTGCGACTTCTGTCTTGTGTGTGGCGCACGTTATATGTCAAAGCAGCACCGCCCTGATATGGCCCTTCGTGGTCGGCTGGGCGTTAAGCAAACAAACAAACTGATATGCCAGGCCCTTCGTGGTCGGCAGGGTGTTAAGCAAACAAACAAACAAACAAAAAAGAGCCTTCGACTGCACCCTTCTAACGTGTATTATTAAATTTACCATACAATATTCTGGCTTCCCCTCGCTGGAGACGGCTCTGGTGGTGACACATCGAACTCGTCCAGGAGTTCCTCCAGCGAGAAGTCAGCGCAGGTCAGGACGTCGTCTTCAACCACGCACCGGGAAGTGGGTAGGCCGACATCGGGGCTTGGGGTCCGGGACACGGGTGGACTATCCTCTTGGGGTGTGGTTGGGGCCTCGTCCTTCTCTCCGGGTTTAGTTCTATGTGCCGCCTTGGACGCTGGCAGGGTAGCGACCACACCTTTCGGCCTGGTACGTGCCACCCTGGTGATGTCGCCTCTGGTGCCGCCGCAGTTGACACCCAGTGGTCAGCCATAGCTCGCACTCGCCGTATTGAAACTTTTTGCGGAGGTTTCTGCAGTCTAGCTCGGCTTCTGTAATTACGAGTTCTGCCACTGCAAAAATGTATGGCGATGATAATGATGACAATGACGAAGATGGTTATGAGGGGGAATATCGGTTAGAGCGTCTGACTGGTGGACTATCCTCTTGGGGTGTGTTTGGGGCCTCGTCCTTCTCTCCGGGTTTAGTTCTATGTGCCATAGTTATTTTGTTTCATATTTATTGACCGCGGCATTCGGCCTTAGTTAATAAATATGAAACAAAAAATGATATGCTCCCCCTCGGACCGACAAAAAAGCTGGTCTGTCAACAACCCATCAAACATCTAATAATATTGATAATGAATAACCCGTCGCGATATAACCTTGAATGGTTGAAAACGACGTTAAACACCAAATAAAGAAAGAAAGATAATGAATAACAGAATAACACAAACATGGTGGAAAATGACAGTTAAACAAAAAGCAAATGCTTACACACGACAATGTAACATGTTTGTAACTTTGTAGGCTTAACATGTAATTGTGCCAAATGTGTGCCAAGTTTCAGAAAAATTCTTTGACCGGCTCAGAAGATAAAGCATCATAACTTTTAAAGAAAGCAACATTCAAAATCCCTATCATTGTGCTGTTCTATACACATGGATTAAGTTATCATAAGGAATACCTACTGGTGTGTGCCGTGGGTCCCGTCTTACAGGGCTGTTCCTTTTTGTCGAGGGACTGATCCTTCCTCCATCAGCGAACAAAAGAGAAGCCATTTGTGTGACCTGATGCCCTTGAAAGTTTTGTCTGTAGTGCCGAAGGTGGACCGCCTCTGTGTGGCCCATCCAACGGCACGAGACCTCGAAGTCAGCCTCTTTTAACCCCAACACTTGGGCTGTTGTTGCAATTTCTTTGCGGAGGTTGGTGCTCCACAGCCTTTCAAGGTGTTGCAATTTTTTGGACAATCCTTCCACCGTGATACGAAGGGCATCCGATCCTCTGATGTAGCAATTGAATCCTACAACAGAAGGCAAAGTACAGAGGATTAAGGAACCCGTTTATAAATACCGGCACGGTTGGCCTAGTGGTAAGGCATCCGCCCCGTGATCGGGAGGTCGTGGGTTCGAACCCCGGCTGGGTCATACCTAAGACTTTAAAATTGGCATTCTAGTGGCTGCTCCGCCTGGCGTCTGGCACTATGGGGTTAGTGCTAGGACTGGTTGGTCCGGTGTCAGAATAATGTGACTGGGTGAGACATGAAGCCTGTGGTGCGACTTCTGTCTTGTGTGTGGCGCACGTTATATGTCAAAGCAGCACCGCCCTGATATGGCCCTTAGTGGTCGGCTGGGTGTTAAGCAAACAAACAAACTGATATGCCAGGCCCTTCGTGGTCGGCAGGGTGTTAAGCAAACAAACAAACAAACAAAAAAGAGCCTTCGACTGCACCCTTCTAACGTGTATTATTAAATTTACCATACGATATTCTGGCTTCCCCTCGCTGGAGACGGCTCTGGTGCTGACACATCGAACTCGTCCAGGAGTTCCTCCAGCGAGATGTCAGCGCAGGTCAGGACGTCGTCTTCAACCACGCACGGGAAAGTGGGTAGGCCGACATCGGGGCTTGGGGTCCGGGACACAGGTGGACTATCCTCTTGGGGTGTGGTTGGGGCCTCGTCCTTCTCTCCGGGTTTAGTTCTATGTGCCGCCTTGGACGCTGGCAGGGTAGCGACCACACCTTTCGGCCTGGTACGTGCAAACCTGGTGATGTCGCCTCTGGTGCCGCCGCAGTTGACACCCAGTGGTCAGCCATAGCTCGCACTCGCCGTATTGAAACTTTTTGCGGAGGTTTCTGCAGTCTAGCTCGGCTTCTGTAATTACAAGTTCTGCCACTGCAAAAATGTATGACGATGGTAATGATGACAATGACGAAGATGGTTATGAGGGGGAATATCGGTTAGGGCGTCTGACTGTTCTTCCCGCCCTAGTGTTAATGATAGTCCGTTCCCCGTCACTCTCCCCACTCCATTCATGTACAAAAACCACGCGCGACGGGTACTGGCAGTCGGTGATCATGATTGCTTGATCTTGTAGAACTAAAAGCTGGCAGTACCTTGCGCGTGGCTTTTGTAAATTGAGTGGGGCAATACTGATTTTCGGTACCCATGATTTTTACAGGAATCTTCACAAGCTAAACAAGCGAAACACAAATGCATACAAACCATCATCAAAGATCCCGTCGCGATATAACCTTCGTGGTTTAAAACGACGTCAAACACCAAATAAAGAAAGAAAGATCATCAAAGATAGACGTTATGTTGTCTCTATTTGCATAGTATGTTCTTTAGATGGGATGCACGCACAAAAGACATGTCTTGTCCATCATTGTCATCTGAGACTGACAATCATAGACAAGATATATGTTTTCGAATACAATAATGGTCAAGACGATTACAAAATATGGGCTGATTTGAGGATACAAAATACCACATTGATTTATATGACGTTGGACCACTAATTTATATAACTAACATACACTTCTGGAAAAGAAGGACCAAGTTCACATTTTGATCTTTGCTAATTTGATCTTTACTCAAAGCAGCGGTTGATTCAATTTGTGAAGTTTTCTTTCCTCTGCCGCAATCATAATTTTATTCTTCACACAAAATTTAATTTGCAGAGATGAGATTCCCTAAAAGTGTTTTGGGAGGAAATTATTTGGCGGGGTCCAGTGGCAACGCCCCTGGTGGGGGTCAGGGGGCAAAGCTGAAGATATTTTGACACTTTGACCATGAAAAAGACATGGAAATGAGTCCGAGCAGTAGAAGCATACAACATTTTGTCAGTCATATGTGCCAAATTTAAGTAACTTTAGCTCAGGAATTTTGCAAAGATTTGTGTTGACAGGTGATCGCAGCTTGTCTTTCCGGGAAAAACACTGTACCGCCGTCGTTTTGTTGGCTTTCAGGCCGTACTTGACGCTTTGGATGGCTGAGAATGTAGAAACATGCATCCTATTTGACTTTGCATCCAAAATGTCACCCATCTGACTAAATGACGACTCCACTTTGGGAGCATGAAAGCATGTGAGTAATGCAGACACCATCTCGTAAAGCAGCTGATACTGGCCTGTTTTGTTCACTTCTGTCCACCATCGGTCAACTTCAACGGGATTTCCTTTGTCTTCACGCCATCTTTGTTAATCCTTTCAGCCTGGGACTTTTCAGCAGTTCAGAGCTGTCTGCTGGCCACTTTCTTAAATTACTCATAACTTCTAAACTACTTAACCTAGAACCTTCATATTTCACATTAATGCTCAGAATTGAATGCAGAGTGTTGTGTAGAAGTGTTTAGTTAAATTTGTGAGTTGGACTACTATAGTAAAGAACAAAAAAATAAAAAGTAAACAATACATCACACCTAATGACCTATGAAACAACAACAACACACACATGTAAACACAGACACACACAAAATCATGCAAAAACACAAGTAAAAGTTCAGAAGTTTGTCTTACCTTAATTTGAAATCACCTCCACATCCACACATCCTTTGAAGATCAACACCAATCACCATAAAATTATGTCACTCCGCCTTGTCACAACACCAATCACCACAAAATTATGTCACTCCACCTTGTTACAACACCAATCACCATAAAATTATGTCACTCCGCCTTGTCACAACACCAATCACCACAAAATTATGTCACTCCATCCCGCAGTGGGGCACTGCGGTTATGAAATTAAAGGCCCCTCCTGTTTTTGGAACCGCAGGAGCTTTCTAGTTTGCTGTTAGGTAGATTTTTGGTTCCTCTTTCCTGTCATGCTCTCTTTTTCTTCATGAATTCTTTTCTTTTTTCTGCCTTCTTGCTCATTCACCTGTATTTTTTCCAAAAAATCTCTTCTCTTGCCGCTTGTCTCGCGATTCATGTATAGTTTAATCTGTTAGTGTTCTGATGTAAGCCCAGCAGTAGATAGGTTAAGCCTATTTTAACATACTGGAAACTGGTAATCTTCCAGTAGGTATTAATTTAGTTTTACTAAAGCCTGCTGGGACACAAGTAATGGGAACATTTGTAAACAGGAATCGCTTGACAAGTGGCCCCCTTCATCCCCCCCCTTCCTCGTCCTGATATGGCTCTACGTAGTCGGCTGGACGTTAAGCAACAAATAAACAAACAAACAAACAAACAAATGTCACTCCACCTTGTTACAACACCAATCACCACAAAATTATGTCACTCCACCTTGTTACAACACCAATCACCATAAAATTATGTCACTCCGCCTTGTCACAACACCTTAATCACCACAAAATTATGTCACTCCACCTTGTTACAACACCAATCACCACAAAATTATGTCACTCCACCTTGTCACAACACCAATCACAACAAAATTATGTCGCTCCACCTTGTCACAACACCAATCACCACAAAATTATGTCACTCCACCTTGTTACAACACCAATCACCACAAAATTATGTCACTCCACCTTGTCACAACACCAATCACCACAAAATTATGTCGCTCCACCTTGTCACAACACCAATCACCACACCAATCACCACAAAATTATGTCACTCCACCTTGTCACAACACCAAACACCACAAAATTATGTCACTCCACCTTGTCACAACACCAATCACCACAAAATTATGTCACTCCACCTTGTCACAACACCAATCACCACAAAATTATGTCACTCCACCTTGTCACAACACCGGCACGGTTGGCCTACTGACACTTGTCATGGACTGTTTGAGAAGCGAGTAAAATTTAATTCTGTTTTAGCTTTATACTCCGTTATCTGTTTTGTGTTGTTTGTAATAGTATTTTTGTTCTTATGTTAACTCACCCATCACCCCCCCTCCCCCTTCCCCCCATTTCCCATAGTAAAGAAATGTATGTAATCACTTTGCACTTGTAGTGTTTTATTATTATTATTATTATTATTATTATTATTATTTATTATTATTGTTGTTGAATTGTTTCTTGTATTGTTTTTGCTCTCCCTCACCCCTCAACTCCCTTTTCTGTACATAGTCTGATTTCTTTTTGTTTTAGTTCCTTTTATTTGGTGTTGAATGAAATGTGTTTTTATTGTGTTTTTTAATTTTCCATGTACCCTCACGGGGTTTTTATCGGAATAAAACTTGACTTGACTTGACTTGGTAAGGCGTCCGCCCCGTGATCGGGAGGTCGTGGGTTCGAACCCCTGCCGGGTCATACCTAAGACTTTAAAATTGGCAATCTAGTGGCTGCTCCGCCTGGCGTCTGGCATTATGGGGTTAGTGCTAGGACTGGTTGGTCCGGTGTCAGAATAATGTGACTGGGTGAGACATGAAGCCTGTGCTGCGACTTCTGTCTTGTGTGTGGCGCACGTTAAATGTCAAAAGCAGCACCGCCCTGATATGGCTCTTCGTGGTCGGCTGGGCGTTAAGCAAACAAACAAACAAAAACACCTTGTCACAACACCAATCACCACAAAATTATGTCACTCCACCTTGTCACAACACCAATCACCACAAAATTATGTCACTCCACCTTGTCACAACACCAAACACTGCAGTGTTCCACTCACTCTGACTCCTTGTCAGTGTCACAGCCTTGCTATTTTAGTTTTACAATACACAGTTATATTCTTTCTTGTTTCTCATTCACAGATTTTTTTTCTTTTTTCTTCATTTCTCTCCTTATCACATATATTTTTAGAAATACACATACACATATAGGGTTTTGCTTTGACTTTTTTGTTGCCTTCGGGTGACGTTATGGATTTTATGTATTAGAATTGTTTTAATCTAAAAATGTGTAATGATGATAAACTTGTGGGGTCCTGATTTGGTCTATTATGGTCCGCTGGACCTGAAAAGCAATAGCTAACTAACTAACTTACACCACACAGCCCTGCACAATAAACTAATACATACTCACACAAACTCCCGCAGTGGGGCACTGCGGTTATGAAATTAAAGGCCCCTCCTGTTTTTGGAACCGCAGGAGCTTTCTAGTTTGCTGTTAGGTAGATTTTTGGTTCCTCTTTCCTGTCATGCTCTCTTTTTCTTCATGAATTCTTTTCTTTTTTCTGCCTTCTTGCTCATTCACCTATATTTTTTCCAAAAATCTCTTCTCTTGCCGCTTGTCTTGCGATTCATGTATAGTTTAATCTGTTAGTGTTCTGATGTAAGTCCAGCAGTAGATAGGTTAAGCCTATTTTAACATACTGGAAACTGGTAATCTTCCAGTAGGTATTAATTTAGTTTTACTAAAGCCTGCTGGGACACAAGTAATGGGTTAGTGCATTTGTAAACAGGAATCGCTTGACAAGTGGCCCCCTTCATTCCCCCCTTCCCGGGATGTTCCCCCGGACAAGATTTTTAACTTTTTAAAAGAGATCAAGATTTTTTACAAGATTTAAAGTACCAGAAGTGAAAATGATTAATTTTTAGAACCTTCTTTTACAGTGATAGATTTGAATGTAAATAGTCTGAAACGTAGAACTTGACATATGAAGGGAAAAGAAAATAACTGCATCGGTCTCGAATAGCAGCTAGCATCTGCTGAAGAGACATTAAACCCCAAAAACCAAACCAAACCAATCATTCCCCCCTTCCTCGTCCTGATATGGCTCTGCGTAGTCGGCTGGACGTTAAACAACAAATAAACAAACAAACAAACAAACTCACACAAACAAACAAATGAGGGAAAAAAACCACACACACACATAATTCACACTGTATAAAAGAAAATAATATGCGTTGAAAATAATGTTACTTGACTCATTCCTTGGTTGTCGACCAAGTGAAAAAAATCCAAGAATGGCGAGGTATCTATCACGCGCCATGTAGTCCCCCCAGAACGGTGTTGCGCACAGGAGATCTGTCGACCAGTACTGTTTGATTTCTGGTTTCCAGAGAAGACCCATGTTTATGGTCAGTGCCAGGAATACTTTCATTTCCTGCACAGTGACAGGCTTCCACTTGGCAAACATGGAGTGTGGGGTGGCATCGGGTGCAGATTCACAACAGTGTTGGGCATACAAATTTGTCTGCTCCGCAAACAGTGCTATTTGTTCTTCTCCTATAAACAGGGAGAAGTCCAGACAACTGGCATTGTCATCCATGTCAATCAGCAATCCAGAATGTTCAGCAAACTGAACAAGCTCTGGCTGAAAGTCAAGCAGACTCCAGCCATTTTCATCAGTTTCTGCAGGTGGAGGTGCTTCATTCACATTGTCAACAGCTGGTTGTGTATTTCTGTTCACCCCCCGCGGGTTAGGGGGAGTCCCATATTGGTTGGGACTAGAAAGAATTTACCCGATGCAACCCAGCATGTCGTAAGAGGCAACTAACGGTTCTATTTCTTCTCTTCTTTTGTCTTATTTCTGCCTTACCAGTCCTTTCACCTATATTTCCTTCCAAGAAAACTCTCCCTACTATTCCCTGCAGTTTTTCAATTCTTTTCTTGTTGTCTTATTTCTACCTGACTTTGTCGCGATATAACCTTCGTGGTTGAAAACGACGTTAAACACCAAATAAAGAAAGAATTTCTACCTGACTTGGATCCATCACCTTTATTTCACTTACCAAAAGTCTTCTTTTCCACATCGTTATTTCTCTGCACCCCACATGTCGTAAGAGGCGACTAACGGATTCTGTTTCTCCTTTAACCCTTGTTAAGTGGTTCTTGTATAGAATATAGTCAATGTTTGTAAAGATTTTAGTCAAGCAGTATGTAAGAAATGCTTAGTTCTTTGTACTGGAAACTTGCATTCTCCCAGTAAGGTCATATATTGTACTACGTTGCAAGCCCCTGGAGCAATTTTTTGATTAGTGCTTTTGTGAACAAGAAACACTTAACAAGTGGCTCTATCCCATCTTTCCCCTATCCCATCTCCCCCCTTTCCCTCGTCGCGATATAACCTTCGTGGTTGAAAACGACATTAAACACCAAATAAAGAAAGAAAAGTATTTCTGTTCACTCCCCCTCTCCCTCTCCCTCTTCCTCTCCTCCTAGCTGTCACCACTGGTCGCAGAACAAAAAGTCTTGTTCAGTGCAATGGAAAATCGTTGTGGTGTAATATTAAGACACACTTGCAGACTGGTCAACTAGAAAGAGTCTGAACCTCTGAAAATTTCAAATGTTGTCATATATTTGTTTCGATTTGTTAGGTCCGTAAATTCAAGTTGGTACATAACTGGTTGAACATTTTCTGAAAACATTAAAAACATTTCAACAATGAATACTTAGTGCATCCTTGGACCTGCCCTTCTCATGTTAAGTATGTAGCAGGTTTTACTCCTTAGTCCTAAAGTAGCTTCTTAGTTCTAGACTGTCCACCTGATGCTGATACGTAGTGATATCAGAATAGTACTACTACAGTACATAGAACAATGTCACTTACCTTTTGTTGAATTCCGTAATGAGAGATTTGTCTAAAATATTTCTCACTGGCTCCCATGAGTTATATCTGAAACAAACAAGTTAACAACCCATTCATCAGAAAAAATATTTGACATAAATATCAATCATTTGATCAATGTCATTTACCCCGGTCATTATTTGTATGTGTGGTATGCACCAGGCTTGTAACAATTCTGGCAGGCTAGCAACTTCGTCAGGCTTGTCTTTCCCGTCACTGTCGAGGGCAATCTCACTAAATACATGTCCAGTACTGTGCCTCCTAGTCCTATACTAATGTTATTCGCCAACGATAAAACATTTCGGCGCTGACATCTAAAAAAAAAAACCACACACACAAATATGGTCAACACACACATGCCGGAAATTGGCAAGCAACAGCGACGGCCTTGGCATTGAAAAACATGGACCAGGTAGCAGAATATAGAGGATCAAAGCCTGGTTTGGGACTGGAGCAGAGTAACTGTAAATTTCAGTTTTTTGACACTGAGTGACGCATTTTGATACAAGGAACATTGTATCAGTTAAGTTAACTATGAGTGCCATAAGTGCTTGTTTGTCTGTCCACTTAAAAGACTGCTGGGATGAAGTATAGTGAATCACTGAACGTATAACATTTTGTTTGAATTCTTAAACTGAGGAATTATGTGACGTCAATGTCACACTCAGATAGCAATCAACATACCAATTTCTTGTTTTTTGATCTGCGTAAATTTGAGCTAGCATAAAAGAGGATTTAATAGTAATACCCTACTGAAATAACAGCATTAACTCTCACAGCCCTGGTCGGTTTTGCTTTTGCACAATCACTCAGCCCTGGCCGCTTTGAAGGGTTACCAAATAAATTATTAAAAAAAAAGTTTTGGCCTTACAGACTTGAAACTTTTGGACATTGCTGATAAGATAACATACTAAGTCTATGTGCAAGGGAAAGGTGATCTGTTATTTACTTTTTAAATTGTTAAATTTCATTTTTTTCATTATTTTTTTTTTAATGCACAAAGGGGTTCTAAAACATGCTTAGAATAAAAAAAATCACAAATTAGCTCTGTTTGTATCAAAAACACCTGAACAGTTGCTATATGGTATAGTATTATGTTTACAAGTTATCATGAACTTGCTATAAGTCCTTCTTTGTTTACAGACAAATAAAGTATGCTATTTCTAGCTTTCTTGCACACTCGCACAGACAAAAATAGCCATCCTCACTGCATATATATACATAAATTCATAAAAAAATCACAAGAAAGATACACAGACTTGAAGTTTACTGGAAATACAAACATGGTTACAAACAAGATTGAGTGCAAGTTTGAAAGAGTTCACTTTGGCACAAGTATTTTTTTCAAATTTATGGTAAATTATGATGTTTTTAGCACTTGCGGCAAGGGGGTGGGTACACATGATTAGCAGACGAAAACTCATCACGTCGTGATCCGATTTCCGAAGCTGTGCATTCGAATTCGCTTCCAATTGACTCAGTATCATCTTCCTCGATGTCTGATCCCTCGGTTTGTAGCTGTTCCAGTCTTTCAAGCACTTCTTCCCTTGTAAATGTGCGCGTTTGTCTACTGCGATCTCTAGACGCGGAAGGCGCCGCCATGTTGTTTTCACGCAGCTGATAGAAACGGAGCTACTACTCTCGTGCTTTCGCATTTTCTACTGACAATAAGACCTTATGTTGGACGGGAATAGTGCAGATGTACTCACAAATGAATGACCTTCACCCGGGTAGTCTTTAGTTTCGTACACGACCTAATTCCTGTGAAAGGAAAATTACGAAAGCACAGATGCCGATATCGGAAGGTTCGTATTCAAGCGTTGGTGCGCGAAGATACCGATATCGGTAGGTTCGGGCTTAGAGAGTTAACTCTTTCTATACTGGCCATTATCTCCCCAGTCTCTCCCCAGAAACTGGCCATTTGCATGGGTTTGCAAAAAAATTCTCAAAAATAAACAAAACAAGATGCAGCCTTCAAACTCATAGGTTTTATTGTGAATATATTGCTAAAACATATGCCAAAGTTTGGTTTAATTGTTGTGAAAAAACAAAAAATAGGATGTCCAGAATTTATGGGTATATTTTACGCAATACGAAAAAGGGGGTATGTATTTTGACAAAGAAGCATTTTTTCTTATGAAGGCTCTGTTTGCAACAAAACTGTTTCTGTTTACTTGTATGAAGATTGTGCTAACACAAAAACATAACAAATACCAACTGATTTTCCATTTGGTGGTCATGTAAGCATTGTGAACATGTCCGAAAAATCTGATCACACACCATGTGGTCGACATGCAGACCTGAACGGCCAGTGTATGGTGGCAGAGTTGGAAAATAGGAAAAGTCTTGATGCCAATCCTTCATCAAAAACCGAAGAAAATTGTCATTGTTTTCATCACTTGCCCCCATACCTGCCCCCACACCAGCATGCTTCTTCGTCACGCCCACTCTCACTCCCACTTGCACTTTCAGTTTCACCTTCACTCCCCACTTCAGTTTCGCCACTGTAGTCATTGTCAGTATAATCGTCCTGCACATCAGAATCTTCCAGATCTGAGCCCTCTGTTGTCAACAATTCAATAGTCTCTTGCAACGTAAAACGAGGATTGTTTACACCACGATTGCCAGACGAAGCAGTAGGCGTCGCCATCTTGTCAAGCGAGTGACGCGCAGAGCTAGGATCAGCCACAAACTTCGCAGCTAACCCTATCACAAAGGCTTGTCTCGTGAAGCTAGAAGAGCCTGCAAGTCTGGCGTCACCGGCAAGGTGGAACGCGGAAGTGCAAACGACGCGATCAGGTTCCGGCTCCGCCCCGGAAGCGCAAGCTTCCGCTGAGACGATGGCACAAAGGTAGAAGTCTGTGCCGCCGTCGCCAGCCAGGGCTCAGCCTGCTCCGGAACTGTACCGAAAGGTACCAGAAACGGAACAGGCTCTGGAGGCACACCACCTGTCCACCGAGCTGAAGAAGCCAGGACTTGAGACAGATGGTAAGCGACGGAAGGTGACTCCGCAAATCGGAAGGAAGGATTAGCCTCCTTAGCCGGCAGGAAATCCGACATTGCCGACGGCGCCACCGCCGCCGCCGTGCCCTCCGGGAAATATCGTGACGTCACCTCAGCCGCGGAGTCCAGAATGACCCGCAGCCTTGATGACATTCCCGAAGGAGACTCTTCATTGACCACTGAGTGAACATCGGAGTGGTCACAGGAAGTGTCATGACCGTAGTCATCAAGAACACCGGCGGTAGGATACCCGGGATGACCGGAAACCGGAAACCCGTAATCCTGGAAGTGATCCCGACTTGAACCCTGACTGAAGTACGTGGGCGGACGACCGTCCTGGCTGAAGCGCCGGAAGCGCAAAAGCCTCACGCTGTTGATCCCTCTCCGGCAGCCAAGAGGACGTGCTCGGATGAGGGACAGTGTGTCCGGCCGAAGCCGGAAGTGCAGAAGCCGAAACC
Source organism: Littorina saxatilis (assembly GCF_037325665.1). Taxonomy (NCBI): domain Eukaryota; kingdom Metazoa; phylum Mollusca; class Gastropoda; order Littorinimorpha; family Littorinidae; genus Littorina; species Littorina saxatilis. The sequence continues at coordinate 9,011,724 of NC_090260.1, forward strand.
GCCGAGGGCGGAAACGACGAATGCGAGAACTGCGGCTGGGAGCCGTAAAGCCCTGAGGCCAGTTCTCGGTCCAACCCGTCACTGCGGCACTGGGTGCGGGCGAGTGAGGGCAGACACCGACGCTGACCGACAAATTCACCGTAAGGAGTAATGTCGCCAGTAGAAAGCATTGAGTGACCCCGTGCCGATGAACTGCTTCCCGTAAGGGAATGTCCGAACGCCTCACGAGGGCTGACAGACCAGTCCAACTTACTTGAAACGCCTACGGCAGAGGCGGAAGCAGCCTGAGAGTGCAAACCGGAAACCGAAGTAACCACAGCGGAAGGAAGGGAATGCACCTCCACCCCCTTAGCAGGAAGGACAGTGCCAGCGAAAGCTGACGATCGCTGCATCTCCGTCTGAACCAGGGTACGTATCTCTGGAAGTAACGAACTCAACAAAGAGGCAACGATAGCCCCCTGCTCCGGAGCCGCGGAAGGTGGCGGCGGAGCAACAAACGAAGGACTAGAACGAGAAACAGTGCTAGGACCAGGCGGTGAAATGGGCACCGTCAAAATGGTATTGCGTGCTTCATCCGACAAGACCACCAAAGGCTTAGAGCTAGAAGATTTAGGCTTCACCTTGCCCTTCAAATCGGATTTACCCTTATGTTTGTCTGAATCAGCCATGCCGCCGAACAATGAAAACGTTAACAAGCAAAAATACACGTGACAAGTTACTGAATTGAACGTATAACTCGAACCGCAAAGCAGTAACTACCAAAGCAGAAACAAACCAAACTTGCAACAAAACAGTGAACAAGCACTGGTTAAACGCCACAAAATGCAAGTTAGCCAAGCTAACTGAAACAAAATGCAAGTCAGCCAAGCTGACTGAAACAAAATGGCGACAACGCAACATATTACTGATACAACACGTCCCACGGACAAACTATCAGCAACAACAGGCGAAAATGTTCTGTGACTGTGTGAGACATGAAGCCTGTGCTGCGACTTCTGTCTTGTGTGTGGCGCACGTTATATGTCAAAGCAGCACCGCCCTAATATGGCCCTTCGTGGTCGGCTGGACGTTAAGCAACAAATAAACAAACAAACAAACCGAGTGTGCTGATCTGTATGATCAACGAGAAAAGTATTTTGGCACCTCGAGCTTGAAAAGTATTTTTACAGAGGTCAGCTCTACAGCTCTTTTTGGGTTTTTAAAGGAGTCTGGTCTTTATTTTAAGATTTGAATTTTAAAACTACCTAATTTATTTGACATATAGGGTTTTGCTTTGACTTTTTGGTTGCCTTCGGGTGACATTACGAATTTTATGTTATTGTTTTAATCTAAAAATGAGGAAGGATTAACTTGTGGGGTACGTCCTGATTTGGCCTATTATGGTCCGCTGGACCCGAAAAGCAACAGCTAACTAACTAACTAACTTGTGTCACAGCATGTGGTCTACTCTCCTGAGACTGAGAGTAAACTCTACTATACTGTTCAAAAAAAGAAACGGCATAGTTGCTACTTGCCAAATTTGTTTTATTTTTCGAAAAAATTAACAGAAAATCCAATATTTAGATTATTTGTTTGAAATTTGGTATGGACACAGTTGAATGCACACACAGTTCATTTGCATCTTCAAATCAATCAGTCAATCAATACGATTGGGTGCCAAGGCTGTCAAGTCAGTAGGGGGTGTGACTGCCTTGAGCAGCAACAACTGCCCAGCACCTTCTGGGCATGGACTGGATCAGATGCCGGATATCTTGCTGTGGAATGGTGTCCCACTCCTCCTGAAGTGCCTGCAATAGATCGCGGTGATTTGCCGGCGCTTCTTCTCGCCTGCGCACACGTCTGTCCAATTCATCACAGAGGTGTTCTATCGGGTTCATGTCTGGCGACATGGATGGCCAGGGAAGCACTTGGACATGGTGGTCGGTGAGGAACTGGGTGGTGAGTCGTGCTGTGTGCGGGCGAGCGTTGTCCTGCTGGAATATGGCATCCTGGTCAGCCAGAAGAGGAAGGGCGTGAGGGCGCAAAATTTCCTCCACGTATCGCTGGGCAGTTATGCGCCCTTGGACGTGCACCAGGGTGCTCCTTCCAGCGGTATTGATCGCCCCCCACACCATGACGCCTCCACCACCATGAACGGGTGCCTCATCCACACAGTTGGGCGCGTAACGTTCGTTTACTCTCCGGTAGACCCTCCTCCGACCATCATGTCGCTGGAGCAGGAAGTAGGACTCGTCGCTGAACCACACGTGTCTCCAGTGATTCCGGACGGTCCAGCGAAGGTGCTGGTTGCCCCACTGCACTCGGTTCTGGCGATGGCGGCGGGTGAGGACAGCTCCTCTGTGAGGTCTGCAAGCTCTCAAACCAGCTTCATGCAGGCGGTTCCACACGGTCTGGTCCGATAATCGGTGTGGCCCGGGGAGAGCCTGGACAGAAGATGAGGCCGACAGGAAACGATTCCGGAGGTGGCGGAGCCGTATGAAGCGGTCGTGAGCAGCAGTTGTCGCCCTTGGTCTTCCCGCTCGTGGCAAGTCAGCAACGGAGCCAGTGGCTTGAAACCTGACCCACAGTCTACTGATGGTGCTCTGGGACACGTGAAAGTGCTTGGCGATTGCACTTTGACTTTGGCCTGCTTGTAAACGACCCAATGCAATTTGGCGGTCTTCTCTGCTCAATCGGGCCATCTTTCATCGCTGAATTGTCGTCTGATTTCTTTGTGGCGAACAATCCGCTTTTATGGGTTTTGGAAGACATGGTGAGAGCTCAATATTCCCCGAGTTTCACGAGATTACACTGAAGCATGACGAGTGGTCATGCCAAATGAGCAATTTTGACATTGTAGCCACTGATAACGCATGCGTCACGTGCAGAGCTCACTTGTGGCAATGGACGAAAGGTAGACGACCAGATAAACATTTTCTGCAGTTTGGTGGATATCCTTGTAGCCATATAACTAAATTAACCAAATATTACAAGCTATGCGTTTCTTTTTTTGAACAGTATATGTCTGTGTCACTAAGTGTAGGCAGAATAGACCAATAGCAATGCTCATAATCATAACTCTTTGACAATATGTATATATATTTCAATTTAACATCCGTACTGCGGCCGGAAGCCGTGAAGCCCGGAGGCCAGTTCACGGTCCATCCCATCGCCGCTGGCTTTGCGAGCAAGCGCGGGAGGTCCCGCCGGAAGCGCAGTAACCGTAAACGGTCGCCGCTGCTGGCTAGCAATGTCCTGCCCTACTAAAGGAGACCTGCCGCCAGTAGAAAGCAGCGAGTGACCCTGCGCCAACGAACTGTTTCCCACAAGGGGATGTCCAGGCGCTTCACGAGAGCAAGAGGACCAGTTCAACTTACTTGGTACGTCTCCACCAGAGACAGGAAGTTGAGGAGCGGAAACAGAAGAAACCTTCACGGAAGCGAGGGACTGAGAGTCCCCCACCGTAACCGGAACGGCAGCGCTAACGGAAGCTGACGAGCACTGCATCTCCGTCTGGACCAAAGAGCGAATCTCTGGAATAAGAGTCTTCAAAAGCGAGGACATAATCGTCCCCTGGTCCGACGCCGACAAAGCAGAAGGCGTAGAAACAACAGTCGAACTAGCACAAACGGGGGTGCTAGAGCGCGGAGGTGAAATAGGCACTGACAAAATTGTGTTGCGTGCTTCGTCTGACACCATTACAACAGGCTTAGAGCTAGAAGACTTGGGCTTAATCTTGCCCTTAGGGTCTGCTTTACCCTTACGTTTATCCTGGTCTGCCATGCTGACCAACAACAAACAAGAAACAAGCGAAAAAATTTCACAGAAACAGTTACTGAAAACGTAAGTCCTAACTGACAGCCAAGCAGTAACTACAGCAAAATAAAAACTAACCAAGCTTGCAGCAGGCCATGTACAAGCGTCAGTTAAAACGCCACAAAATACCAGCCAGCAACGCTAACTGTAAACAAAATGGCGAAAAGCACAACAGGTTACTGACGAACAATGTCCCAAGGACAACAGACAGCAACCACAGCAAAGTTCGAAAACAGAGAAAATACAGAACGAGCTCACCAAAACGGAGCCCGCACGGGAGACAAGATGAGTTACGTGGCCGGCAGGTGTACGAATCCACACAAGGCAGCCACAGTAGCGCACAGAAAATTCAATGACCTCTCACCAGGACAGCTGAAGTCGGAATGATGTAAGCCACGTGTGGTGGACGGGAAGTAGCTATATGGGAGGTAACTCCCAGGGGGTAGCTCATTACCATATATGCTAATTCCAGCTTTTTGGTGTATGTGTGCAAACAGAAAATACAACCAAAAAAAAAAAAAAATTGATGCGGTTCAAAACCGGCACGGTTGGCCTAGTGGTAAGGCGTCCGCCCCGTGGACGGGAGGTCGTGGGTTCGAACCCCGGCCGGGTCATACCTACGACTTTAAAATTGGCAATCTAGTGGCTGCTCCGCCTGGCGTCTGGCATTATGGGGTTAGTGCTGGGACTGGTTGGTCCGGTGTCAGAATAATGTGACTGGTTGAGACATGAAGCCTGTGCTGCAACTTCTGTCTTGTGTGTGGCGCACGTTATATGTCAAAGCAGCACCGCCCTGATATGGCCCTTCGTGGTCGGCTGGGCGTTAAGCAAACAAACAAACAAACAAAAATGCAGTTAAAAAAAAAACTAAAAAAAAAAACTCTGCACAGCATGCTGTCAAAATCTAGACTAGAGTTGGTAGGGGTGACGTCATTTCCACGACCGAGGTGCCGCTACGTGTTCCACACTACATCACTTGTCTGATATTTCACTCTTATTAGAACTCACAACCAATCTGTGGCTGGTCACACACTTAACAAACTTGTACTCACCTTGCGTCTCCTTTTCTTCATCAGCCGTTCTGCTGTGAAAACTGTAGTGTCCATTTTGCGATGCTCCCGCCTTGGCGACCGACGCGACGGAACTGTCTCGGAAGTTATCTCTCTTGGCTTGTGAATACTAACTGTAGGGGTCGTATCTTTTTTTTTTTAAATTGTTAAAATGTCGATTTTTTAATTGTGTAAGTGTTGCTGACTGTCCAGAATGTATGCCTTTTATTTTTCGACCTGCGTGTGATAATTTTGAACTTCAGCGTTGTAAATTCAGTTTACATCTCTCAGTCACAACTCCAGCGGCATCATCATAGCAGTTTTGACATGTTTGATACAAGTCCTATATATATAATTCTTGCGAAAATAGCACGGGCGTTAATTTTAAATTGATTTGCAGCACTTGCAACGTTTTGTTGTAAATTTATCAAATACAGAAATTCAGGAAACTGACACTGAAATGTCCTGAAAACGACATGCTACGTACGAGGAAAACCTTTCTTCCTTTCAAATAAATTTATAAAATATCAGCATTTCATTTTAATAAAATTATCAACATTCCTATAACTCTAAATAAAAAAGTTGAGACATTTACTTAAAACATTGGTGTGTCAGAGTGTGTCATTGTGTGGGACAGTGTGTTTGTGTGTGTGTGTTAGTGTGTGGTGTGTGTGCGTGTGTGAGTGCATTTTTCCCCTTCAGCAAATGGATCAAAAGCGGCATGCAACTAAATTTAAGAAATTTTTTAAAAAAATACTAAGTGTTCAAGTCAGTCTTTAACCCAATGCCCCCTCACAAAAAAATGGCAGGCAGCCTTCTAAATCCTGAGCAAAGGGAAACTACTCCGCACAACATGCACACATACAAAACAAAACAATTCATATAAAATCATAGAGTACTCACATTTATATAGAAGATGGCAGAATAACTCGAGAATACACTATAGTTTCATATGCAAGTATGTTTTGTCCACTTCCGATGTAATAAATGTTGTTTAAAAAAAAAAAATCCAGCAAGTGTTCTTCAAAAACGTCTAACGTGTCAGCCTTCAGTCCTCATTTACACCAATATATGTTGAAACTCCCAGAAAAATCCTCCCGAAAGTCCTGTTGTCGAATAACAACACCCAGATCGATGTCAGACTCATCCCCTTTCACCTCTTCAAGTAGAAAACCTTCGAAAGGCGTGTCAGAATCGTCATCTGAGTTCCCCACGATCGAACACCATACTTCCAAACCTTCGTTCAACGCCATTATGTCAGACAAAAAAAATCTCAAACTTTGAAAATTCACAGCTAACACACTATCGCATCGATTCAAACTCTGCAAACGCTAGAATGAAGCAGCCGGAAGGAAGTGCATTAATCACATCCGGTCGCAAGGCCTTATGGGTAAGGCTCAAAGCGAAAGTGAAAGTAGGTGACCTAGTGTTTAGCGGGCCATGCCGGGCGTTTCGGGGATTTCATAGGGCACTTCCGGCGTGCCATGCCGGGCGGTTCAGGGGGCATTGGGTTAAAATCCCCAAATGAAACAGTAAATTTACAAATAACTGAAATTGTCTGGAATTTTTTTTAATTTCCTTGTTTTATAAATTTATTGTACCATATATAAAACAATGATAGTAATAAAAATAAATACAATAAATAAATGAAAGATTAATGAGACAAAAATGAACCACTCAATCATAATCAATCGAGAACTAAATCAATCGATTATTTTCTACTGTACTTATAGGGTGTCACACTTATCTCACTCATGTTCATCTGCTTAAAAGAGAAGAGGCACCATGGTGCCACGCCTGTGATACTGGTTTTACTGTGAGTCATTTTCTCACCGAGTGTGCTGATCTGTATGATCAACGAGAAAAGTATTTTGGCACCTCGAGCTTGAAAAGTATTTTTACAGAGGTCAGCTCTTCAGCTCTTTTTGAGTTTTTGAAAGAGTCTGGTCTTTATTTTAAGATTTGAATTTTAAAACAACCTAGTTTATTTGACATATAGGGTTTTGCTTCGACTTTTTGGTTGCCTTCGGGTGACGTTACGGATTTTATGTATTAGAAGTCTTTTAATCTAAAAATGTGCAATGATTAACTTGTGGGGTCCTGATTTGGCCTATTATGGTCCGCTGGACCCGAAAAGCAACAGCTAACTAACTAACTAACTAACTTATAGGGTTCGGGTTACACCACGGCCTTGAGACTGGTTACTTATGAGTGATGCATTGATCATTATCCACTGACTTTGCGCACCACAGCAACTAGTAATTGTTGTATACTGTGCACAGTTGGGAACCCGACTAGTGTATATGCATATGGTGTCTGAAAATGTATCCGTTGACGAACAATAAACATCTTGTCACGTGGTGATTTTCACGGGTGAAATGGCTACTTTAAACTTAATTAACGATCCCTTTCGAGCACAAATGGGATACCATACTCATTCAAACTGATGTGGTCGAGTGATTTGCTATAATTTGTATATGCGTACAACAACATGGTGTCGAAATGATGAATAATTTTAAGTAGCCAAAATTTTCCTCTGCCACGAGTTTAAGGTGGGTTCTAGAAAAATGCTCTGAAAAAAAATATTGGCCATCTTCGGTGAAACCTTTCATTGTGTAGATCACATATACCCTAGAGAATGTTGTGACAAAATTTGGAGAAAATATATAAATACATACCAACAATATGTTCGTTTTACATTTCGATGGCAAATTCGGGCTCAGCCAGAAATAAGGTTGACTTGAAAGTTACCACCACTTACCCATTTTCAAAGTCGCCACCAAAATTGATGGCTAGCTTTGTGACTTTAAAATTAAATACAAAATTAATCTGCATCTCTTTCTCAACAAATCTTTTACCACCGAAGGTTTTGATCAATGGTGCATCTTTTCTGAATAAGTATATCCGTTTCGGATCTTTGGTAGCCAATTTTTGAACACCTACCATCACTTCGTTTTTCAGGTGATGTTGAGATTTCATATTTGCGAACCACCTGTGGAGTACTATCACGGCTAATATTTAAAACTTTGACAAAATGTTGTACAGTTGTCCGTGGTGTTATCATATATTTTAAGTAGCCGACTGCACACCATCCGGTAGTGGTGGCAGGTGTGGTGATAGCAGAGGCGGGGTTCCTTCGCGCTGGATTCCTATGAGGCAACCGAATCAGTTTCATTTAATCATATAGAGCAACCAAATCTGTATCAGGTACATATGCACAGCCATGGAATGTCTAAAAGTAATGGAAATGTCAGCAAAATGCATAACATAATATTACAGATCTTACACTCGAACTAAACATGAAGAATCACTGAATTCAATCTGGCTAATGAAAATAATTGATCGATAACAAACTAACAATCCAAATCACTCACTTCTTGACAGATAGGTTGCAAGCAAGGAGACGCTCAAGGTCAGCCCTATCCCCAGTTGTCCTGGTGGCCTCAAAGGCAGAAGGCCCTCAGGACAGCCGACTAAAACGTACTCCCCCACACCAGTTTTGCTGTAGGGAAAGTGACGTTTTTTCAAGTCACCTTCTGTAAGAAAATGTCATTTGAGTTATGGCTTCATAGCAACAAGTTTACCTGACATATGACATTTATTATGAACCGAAGAAAGTTCACAGACCAGGATTAACTGCCACCATTCTTAAAAGTTATATATATTTTTTAAATTAGAGAGATTTTACTTCCTTTACATACATAAAGTACCTATGGCAGAGTGAATGGGACGAATGTGAAGAAAATAAACTTCATAAGATCGTCCCCCAGCTGTCGGACAGCCTACCCCAATGTCGCCTCAACAGGAAAGAAGAGACAGTTCTCTGTCGCTTACACATTGGGCACAGTCACATTACACATTCGTATCTGCTGAAAGGTGAAGATCCACCATACTGTTTTGGATGTGACGAACCATGGACATTAGAACATGTTCTCACAAAATGTGTAGACGTTCAAGAATTTCGAGACAAACACTACAATGCGCAAACACTGAAGGTTTTATTCCGGGATGTTCCCCCGGACAAGATTTTTAACTTTTTAAAAGAGATTAAGATTTTTTACAAGATTTAAAGTACCAGAAGTGAAAATTATTAATTTTGAGAACCTTCTTTTACAGTGATAGATTTGAATGTAAATAGTCTGAAACGTAGAAGTTGCCATATGAAGGGAAAAGAAAATAACTGTATCGGTCTCGAATAGCAGCTAGCATCTGCTGAAGAGACATTAAACCCCAAAAACCAACCAACCAACTTCCTTTACAGATCTGTCGGTCTTAATGGAAATGTCAGCAAAATGCATAACATAATATTACAGATCTTACACTCGAACTAAACATGAAGAATCACTGAATTCAATCTGGCTAATGAAAATTATTGATCAATAACAAACTAACAATCCAAATCACTCACTTCTTGACAGATAGGTTGCAAGCAAGGAGACGCTCAAGGTCAGCCCTTGTTGCAAGCAAGGAGACGCTCAAGGTCAGCCCTTATCCCCAGTTGTCCTGGTGGCCTCATAGGCAGAAGGCCCTGAGGACAGCCGACTAAAACGTACTCCCCCACACCAGTTTTGCTGTAGGGAAAGTGACGTTTTTTCAAGTCACCTTCTGTAAGAAAATGTCATTTGAGTTATGGCTTCATAGCAACAAGTTTACCTGACATATGACATTTATTATGAACCGAAGAAAGTTCACAGACCAGGATTAACTGCCACCATTCTTAAAAGTTATATATATTTTTTAAATTAGAGAGATTTTACTTCCTTTACAGATCTGTCGGTCTTAATGGAAATGTCAGCAAAATGCATAACATAATATTACAGATCTTACACTCGAACTAAACATGAAGAATCACTGAATGTCGTCTGTCATATGAGCGTTGATGCGTTGAGCTGTCGTTATGCGCCATACATGGCCCAGCTCATCCGGCTTCAGCGTGTTTTTATATCGGAGTGGTCCTTCTCCTAGACTGGTGGCTTTACAGGGCTGTCGAGTCCAGTCTACCCGGCTATTTGGCCATAGCTGGCTGGTTTGTTTATCTGAGGTGACCTTCCCCAGGGCTAGAACTTAAGATGCGGCTCTTGGTCGCATGATGCTCCCGTCATTGGAGACCTGGGGTATTTCTTGAGTGTAACAGTGCCACCTGTTACCCCGCCCCATCCTGTTGGAAGCACCGCCAGTTGGTCCGCGACTGCTTATTCGTCCTGGCTAGCCTGGCTTATTTCGCAGCTAACCTCCATATCTGAAGGCCATCTCACTATCCGCCACCTGTGAACGCGCCTGGTTGGGGGTGGTCGCCCCTACTGTCCCAGGAATCACTGAATTCAATCTGGCTAATGAAAATAATTGATCGCAAACTAACAATCCAAATCACTCACTTCTTGACAGATAGGTTGCAAGCAAGGAGACGCTCAAGGTCAGCCCTTGTTGCAAGCAAGGAGACGCTCAAGGTCAGCCCTTGTTGCAAGCAAGGAGACGCTCAAGGTCAGCCCTTGTTGCAAGCAAGGAGACGCTCAAGGTCAGCCCTATCCCCAGTTGTCCTGGTGGCACCTGTGGAGTACTATCACGGCTAATATTTAAAACTTTGACAAAATGTTGTACAGTTGTCCGTGGTGTTAAGTAGCCGACTGCACACCATCCGGTAGTAGTGGTGATGGTGGCAGTAGCAACGGGGGTGGTGGTGGCAGGTGTGGTGATAGCAGAGGCGGGGTTCCTTCGCGCTGGATTCCTATGAGGCAACCGAATCAGTTTCATTTAATCATATAGAGCAACCAAATCTGTATCAGGTACATATGCACAGCCATGGAATGTCTAAAAGTAATGGAAATGTCAGCAAAATCATAACATAATATTACAGATCTTACACTCGAACTAAACATGAAGAATCACTGAATTCAATCTGGCTAATGAAAATAATTGATCGATAACAAACTAGCAATCCAAAGCACTCACTTCTTGACAGATAGGTTGCAAGCAAGGAGACGCTCAAGGTCAGCCCTTATCCCCAGTTGTCCTGGTGGCCTCATAGGCAGAAGGCCCTCAGGACAGCCGACTAAAACGTACTCCCCCACACCAGTTTTGCTGTAGGGAAAGTGACGTTTCTTCAGGTCACGTTCTGTAAGAAAATGTCATTTGAGTTATGGCTTCATAGCAACAAGTTTACCTGACATATGACATTTATTATGAACCGAAGAAAGTTCACAGACCAGGATTAACTGCCACCATTCTTAAAAGTTATATACATTTTTTAAATTAGAGAGATTTTACTTCCTTTACAGATCTGTCAGTCTTATCTGTAGTCTGTAAGCGTATAGCCTGTCTTTGATAACAAAGAACATGTTGTGATATTGCTAGCCATATATGCCATCACACCAGTTGACACACTGAATCTTAAAAATGTAATGAGGCTTCGACCGGCACGGTTGGCCTAGTGGTAAGGCGTCCGCCCCGTGATCGGGAGGTCATGGGTTCGAACCCCGGCCGGGTCACACCTAAGACTTTAAAATTGGCAATCTAGTGGCTGCTCCGCCTGGCGTCTGGCATTATGGGGTTAGTGCTAGGACTGGTTGGTCCGGTGTCAGAATAATGTGACTGGGTGAGACATGAAGCCTGTGCTGCGACTTCTGTCTTGTGTGTGGCGCACGTTAAATGTCAAAACAGCACCGCCCTGATATGGCCCTTCGTGGTCGGCTGGGCGTTAAGCAAACAAACAACCAACCAATACAAACCCGACAGTTATTTCCGGAATTTGTGTATTGCAGACCAATACAAACCCGACAGTTATTTCCGGAATTTGTGTATTGCAGATCCATACATTCTCACACACACACACACACACACATACACACACACACAAACACAAACAACACACACACTGCTCTGCACCCTATACTCGTTCTCCACTGGTCCAAATTGTTTGCACAGATTGTCATAATTGGTATATCTTGGAGAGGTAGCATAATGGTCAGGAGTGCTTGGAGAGGTAGCATAATGGTCAGGAGTGCTTGGAGAGGTAGCATAATGGTCAGAATATCTTAGAGAGGTAGCAGGATGGTCAGGAGGTCTTGGAGAGGTATCACGATGGTCAGGAAATGTTGGAGAGGTAGCATAATGGTCAGAATATTGTTGCTCGAAAACTATATGATGGAAAGTGATCTTTCAGGTACTAGGACTTAATTGCAAGCTGATGTTTTGGTATTACCGCCTTACTCAAAAACTTACTTTTCAATTACTGAATTGGTCGACAAGCTCTCTGAGCTCCGGTGAAAGGCAGTTGTCATTCTTGATAGATGCACAAGCGTTCTGCAATAAAGCATGCAATTTAGAAGTGACAATGAATTTAAAAACTACATAAAAAGAACACATCAAGCATATATCAAAACAGAATTATGCTAGAGGGGAGAGAAAACAAATATATTGCACTGATCTTTTTGATGTGTTGATCTGACTTCAGTTCCTGCACCATTTTTAACTTCCATGCATGATGTACATTCAAATCAATCAATGGTTCAGTTATTATATATCACTTATCGGTCATTTCTTGAATTCTGTTGTTCCAGTTCTAAATGTTCATACATAGTCTTTTACATAGATCTGTCAATATTTTTACTTACTTTTGGCAATTCTTGCAGTTTCTTTTGTGGTGATGCAATCATCTTTTCAGCGATTGAAATGTCGGTACTTTCCCCTGAAATAACAACCATGGAATAGAAAGGGATGTAAGAAATGTTAAGTCCTTTGTACTGGAAACTTGCATTCTCCCAGTAAGGTCATATATTGTACTACGTTGCAAGCCTCTGGAGCAATTTTTTGATTAGTGCTTTTGTGAAGAAGAAACAATTAACAAGTGGCTCTATCCGATCTTCCCCCTTCCCCCGTCGCGATATAACCGAGACCTCTCAAAGACTCAGTATCCTCTGTGATCGCTGTGGGCTGGCTGTAAGGGAGGGGATGGGTGTATCTACAGGAAAGGTGGGGGTGACTAGAAGGAAGGTGGGGTCACTGAGTACCTGCAACTCTGAGCTAGTAGGGCTCTCCCGCTACACTCCCCCCTCCTTAGACATAATGTGCCCTCACATTAGTCAAAAACAAATGACTAGACATCAGTAAATGCATCAACAAAAATCAAAATAATACATGTTTAAACACAGCAACATCATCAACAATCGAACCAGTTTTTATTAGACAATATTTTGACAATCAGACAATGCTGCATATCCATGGGAGAACAACCCAAACACAACTACAGCAAAAATCCAATCTTGATCAGTTCCACTTATGAGTGGCAATAACAAAATGAAAGTCGAAACCCATTTGTCTATTTCAAACCCACATACTGAAAACTGCTCTTTAAAATATCAACAGTTAATGACAAACCCCGCTTAGGTAGTGTCTCCGGAACGTGACACAATTGAAAAAATGTACAAAATCGCATTGAGTACACCATATAGTTATTCCTGAACATCTTGCATGACTCGCAACCGAAACTTGAACTACGCTTTTACCATAGTTGTAACGAAGAGGTGGGGCCGTCAAAAGAGCCTTCGACTGCACCCTCTTAACGTGTATTATTAAATTTACCATACAATATTCTGGCTTCTCCTCGCTGGAGACGGCTCTGGTGGTGACACATCGAACTCGTCGAGGAGTTCCTCCAGCGAGAAGTCAGCGCAGGTCAGGACGTCGTCTTCAACCACGCACGGGGAAGTGGGTAGGCCGACATCGGGGCTTGGGGTCCGGGACACAGGTGGACTATCCTCTTGGGGTGTGGTTGGGGCCTTGTCCTTCTCTCCGGGTTTAGTTCTATGGGCCGCCTAGTGTTCTATGTGTGTTTGGCGCACTTGCCTTCATAACTCCTCGTTTCCGTCGCCTCTTTCTCCGGTTGGATTCTACGTCAGCCGTCTCCACTGTCTTTTTTTGCTGCATTCAATCTCTTCTGAACATCGATGCACGTCAGTGGCATCACTGACGGGACAGCATCCTCCTTCTACCTCGACGATAACCGAGTTCGAACAAGGGTGCTGTGAACTGGTCGGCAAAATGCTGTCCACATACAACTTGGTAGTCTTTTGCTTGTGAAAAATCTTTTCTGGAAGTTTTCACAAAGTTAATCCAAGCTCTCCTTATGTGAGGGACTTTAGAAAACCCGTGAGTACTTTAATTATTCCTTGCTTGTTTGCCGAGGTAATATTACAGCCGTAAAAAACAGAGTCTACCCATGCTGGCACTGGCAGCTTGATCCAAGACAAAGTGCTCGCTGCTGTGGCTGCTACCCTTACTACGTCATCAGTGGAGAAAATCTATTTTTAGCATCATCGTTTTGTTTCAGCAGAAGGCTGGCACGCTGCTAGCTTTGACGGGTTTTTCCCACTCGCTGCGTGGGCTACTCGCGTCTTTGGGCCTTTTGAGTGGTGGGGATGGAACACATATGAGTGTATGTTTGCATTGGTAATAAGAGTTTTTGTTTAAAAATTTGGGTTTAGATGCACTTTAACTTCCATATGTTCCTTGCGAAAGGCATGGCCTCCATGGGTTTGTTGAACCGTCTTGACAGCGGAATAGAGACCTTTGCGTTGAACACAATTCAAGTCAAGTCAACTTCATAGAGATCAATGAAACACTCTGCCTTTAGCTTCAGTTGCAAGTCACTCGCTTTAAGTGCATTCGATTTCATGATCTTTGCACACTTCAAAAGAGACGTACTGCCCAATGTGTTGTGCCAGTGTTGGTATACTAAAGACTCCGTGCTCTTGTTGAAAGCCACAGACATCCCTGACAGTATGGATGACTTCGTTGAAACGTTGTGGATCAATACAATCTTCCAAGCATTGACATGTGCTGCAATCTCGCAGCCTCATAAAAAAACGACCAAGTTCTCGCACCTGTTGTCTAACAATGTTGGTGCTGATGTAGCTGATGCCCTCATTTATAGTATCTGATTTGCCAAAATTGCACGATCAATTTAACATTGTTGGCAGCAACTTGTCTGACCTTGCCTACAACTAGTGAAAATGGCAGCATGTAGTTTATTTCTTTTGTCTGTTTACAGTTTCTGCCTCTTCAGTTTCGTCTTCATAGTTTTGCAGCAAGAACTTAAGTGCTTTCTTAGGCCTTTTAGCATCTACTATAGTTTCTTTCTTTCTTTCTTTCTTTATTTGGTGTTTAACGTTGTTTTCAACCGTTCGAGGTTATATCGCGACCGTACTATAGTTTGTCCAGGCTGCATGCACATGACGTCTAATGACAGCTGGCTGCATATATATCACGGCTGTTCCTGGCCTAGCTTGTGTTTTAGGGTGAGTTAAAAATAGCCCAGCAGAGAGAACAATTTGGCTAACAACAGCTGCAGCCACCACACTGTTATTTAGCTCGCTTGCCTGGTAAACCCAACTGCCACCGCGATATACTGGGAGATTGACCTTCTCTGCTGTGGGGAAAGGATGGGTGCTAAAAATAGCTTGCAGCTAAAGTAGCAAAAATGAAGCCCTGTGAACAGCCGTTTGGGGAAAAACATTTTATCTTGATGCTATCAGAGTCTCAATTGTTCATTACAATTTATCCATTACCGTAAAAAATTAAGTATCCCTGTGATGACCCGGGGTTGTAAGGGAATCTTGACACATATTCATCAATCATTCATGAGTGAGATCATGGCTGGTAGTGGTATTTTGTAATCAAAAATGTATATCATAGCCTTGATGCTTACACCTTCCAGTTACAATTTCTTCAGCACTGTTGAAATGCTGCCCTGTGATGCCCATTACAATATATCATAGCCCTAAATGCTTACACCCTCAAATTGTGTGGCGCACGTTAAATGTCACAGCACCGCCCTGATATGGCCCTTCGTGGTCGGCTGGGCGTTAAGCAAACAAAAAAACAAAAACAAAAATAAAAGTCAAATTGCCCATTGCAATATATCATAGCCTTGCAAATGCTTACACCCTCAAATTACCCATTACAATAATTATCATAGCCTTGATGCTTACACATTCAAATTGCCCTGAATGCTTGCACGTCAAGTTGCCCATTACAATATATCATAGCCTTGATGCTAATACACTGTCAAATTGCCCATTACAGTATATCTATACTAGTGGAAAATAGTTAAGGATGGTTCACACACGCAATCACAGCAAAAGAACGAATGAACATATCGTACGGAAATTTGGAACACGTTTACTTCAGTCAATGTGCAACGCAACTGCAAAATTTGGGTTTATTTCATCGAGCTGATTCGGTTATTCATGTCCACAAACAGCAGAGGGGTCACAAATAAACATAACAAGTCTTTCATGAGGTCAATAATGGGTGTGTCTGCCACGTTTGCGCTCAAGCGCACCACACCTTGACCGCATAGAGTTCATAAGCTTCGTGAAAAAGGCCTGTGGAATGGCCTGCCACTCCTGTTGGAGCATCTGCAGCAGCTGCTGCAGGTTTCTGGGAGGCTGGTGGTTGGCCCTCACCTGCCTGTCCAGTTCGTCCCATACATGCTCTATGGGGTTCATGTCTGGCGAACAGGCAGGGAAATCCATCCTGACGACCCCGGTTTGCTGGATGTAGTCGTTGACAAGCCTGGCCCTGTGAGGAGTAGCATTGTCATCCTGAAACACGGCGTTTGGGCCAATCTGCTGCAGGGTCGGCAAGACAATAGGGGCGAGAATTTCGTCCCTGTAGCGTTGACCAGTGAGATTCCCGACCACATGGTACAGGGGGTGCGTTGATGAAGGCTGAAGCCCCCCCAAACCATGACAGAGCCCCCGCCGAAGGCCACCCTCTCATGCACTGTGTCGTCTTCATAACGCTCGCCCTCACGCCTCCAGACCTTGCGCCGGCCGTCAGAATGGTACAGGTTGAACCTGGACTCGTCACTGAATAGGACCTGAGCCCAGTCCCGGCGCGTCCATCTCAAGTGGCGGCGACTCCAGGCCAGACGAGCCCGGCGATGAGCCTGTGTCAGCAGGGGACGCACAGCAGGACGACGACTCCGCAGCCGGGCGTCATGCAGGCGGTTGCCGATGGTCCTCTCACTAACGTTGATGTTAGTGGCCTCCCGTAACTGCCCTCTGATGACCTTGCAGGTGGTGGCCCGGTGCTGCAGCGCCTGCCGTTGGATGAAACGATCTTCCCTGGGAGTAGTCTTTTTGGGGCGACCCGACCTGGGCCTCTCCTCGACATTGTTTGTCGTCTGGAACCGTTGATTCAGCCTTACATTGACTGAATGCGATACCCCAAGTTGCCTGGCCACTTCGCACTAGAATACGCCGTCGTGGAGCCAGGCAATTGCTCTTCCTCAATTGAATGTTGTCAGCTTCCGTCTGGCAGGCATGGTGAGGAGATGGCAGCTCGCAGAAAATCGGCGGCTTATAAAGCCGAGTTCGTGTTCACAATTCACACTCGAAGGATTGTCCTTGCATGTGCACAACAGTTTTGCCATGTTACCTGCCTTATTCTACCCGTGCACACGCCAAACAACAGCCTACTTTTTGGCGATTTTGCTATTTTAGTCACGTGCTGCAGCTCTGCGCCCGGGAGTCCCGTGCAGTTTTCCTGCTAACAGCTGTTGCATGCTACACACCAATTTTGATTTTGCTGACGAAAGAACAGGGTGTTTTAAACAAATGAAAGTCAGCGGGGAAATCAGTGGCCCGTCCCTAACTTTTTTCCGCTAGTATATATCATAGCCTTGATGCTAACACCGTCAAATTGCCCTTTGCAATATATCATAGCCTTGATGCTTACACTGTCAAATTGCCCATTACCATAGCCTTGATGCTAACACCGTCAAATTGCCCATTGCAATATATCATAGCCTTGATGCTAACACCGTCAAATTGCCATTTGCAATATATCATAGCCTTGATGCTTTCACTGTCAAATTGCCCATTACAATATATCATAGCCTTGATGGTAACACTGTCATATTGCCCATTGCAATATATCATAGCCTTGATGCTAACACTGTCAAATTGCCCATTACAATATATCATAGCCTTGATGCTTACACTGTCAAATTGCCCATTGCAATATATCATAGCCTTGATGCTAACACTGTCAAATTGCTCTTTGCAATATATCATAGCCACCGTTGGTCTACCTGCACGGAAAACAAATTGTATAAAACTCTTCCTGACCTGTTAAAGCCACTTCCTGACAACAGTGAGAATTTGATTGAGGTTGAATCTCAGTTTAAGCGAGAGCACTCCAGATAGAATTTTAAAACACTTCATTCTGCGACATTAAACACCAAATAAAGAAAGAATGAGAGTTGCCTTCTTTGCCAGTAGCAAATGACGAATGTTAAATCCTCTATCAGCCAAATGTCATCTCTTGGTTGAACAGAAAATTCTGTGCAATCAATGATGCAACGTGTGTTTGGGAAGGCATGGATATCTTTTGGCCGATTGACTCTCGCTAGTCTTTGTGAAGGCCACTTCAGTAAGGGTTTTAGACACTACATTACACTTGCACACACTACACTACACTGACTATGTGTAGAACAAAAATATTTTTTAACAACACCACTACTCTCTTCGTGTATAAAAATTATAGAAATACAAACGTTGTCAAAAAATCAGAGGTTCACATTTACATTTGTACATGATACTTTGCAAAGAGAGTCTCAACATTTTGATATCTCCCCTGCACTATCCGTTAGTGTTACACTTCTATGTTGGGGGATAACTGTGGTGTGACCAGTGTGATTGTCTCATCTTGTGTAGGAATACAACTTGTCTGCTTTGACAGCATTTAATTTGTGTGGTTTTATTTGTGTGTGCACATGTATCTTAAGGAAGGCAGAACCTACGTCACAGACTCGCTTGTAGGACTGGTACAAAGGAATAACTCGAAAGAACAATAAGATGTATGGTTGTTTATTTTAGCTAACTATCCAGCCACCATTTCTTGGAACTTAAATGCGTTGTTAAGTTCGATATTCGATAAAAAAAACTGCACATACACACAAAAAACACATATATAAGTCACAGAATATAATATCAATACTTACAATAATACAGTATCAATTAAACCCTACAATATAATACATAAACCACAATTCAACTAACATTCACCTGAAAACAATGAAATAATCTACGAACATTTAATAACACACAGAGAGTGGCCGACAACCCTTAATTCCTAAAACACCATAGTCTCCAAAATTGTCAAGTAACGAAACATACAACTGCGATAATAACTATCCCGTTGAGAACACCTACATATGACTACAATTATCGAAAAGACATAAACCATACCTTCCTAAAACTATTGACCTTCAAAAGAGAAAAAATAACACCTACCAAAACTACTAACGCACTAAAACTCTGTTGACTGAGACGAACACACAAAGACAAACATTAGAAAACAACAAGTCTTAACTAACAAAACAATATTTTTACCTTTGCGCCATCAGGCAGGAACTGTTCCTCATGAAACACACAAAACCGTGGAAATCACAAGTATAAAACACAGCGGGTTCACTACTAACAAAAAAGCGACCTCCTCCCTCCAGACTCAGAAACGTACTAACGTAAAAAGGACAATTTATCCTCGACATCGACTTAATATGTTAATGAGGCTAAAAACAGAAAACTACTCAAAACTAATATTTGGACACACCCAAACAACGCTGCTATAACAGGTTCGAAAACGTTATGGCAAAAAGATATAGACAACATACCGAAATAAATACACCCCAAACTACGCCTGATACCTGATAACATGGACTGCACGGATCATGATAAGCCAAAACAGGGTCGCCTGTTCATAACTGCGGAAAAGAGCAAGTCATAGCCGCTCAACACGTGCAAATTAAAATATGCCAAGTTGGTCAAAAATACAGGGTGAGCTTTACTCAAGTCTTGTGACCTTCGTGCATCCAGAAAACATAACAAACTACGATGCTTCGTCGAGCACACGTACGTCACGCAAATAACACGTGGACGAAACCAAAACAACAGTCACACACGAAACCGTTTATTGGTTTATTACAATAACTAAACACACTTATTATATCGTATTATACGCACACAATATCCAACAACCAGACGTCTTCTTGTCTGTGTCTTCCACTAGGGCGCAGCAGCAGCAGCACAACCAGCAGCACAGACCGCTTCAATATGACCGAAAACACGTTTCAGTCCTCGAAATGTTTCAGCGTCCATATAGGGTGTCGATATCGATGACAACCTTTGTTCTCTTTTGTCCATATCTCCGCGGCTTTCGCCATACGGAAACTGCATGGTAGTGGTGGTGGTGGTGGCGACGACAACGATAGAGTCGTCGTCTTTTTCCTCTCCATCATTTTCACAGTCAATTTCAAGCTCATCATTACTGTCACCACCCCCCTCCTCCTCCTTCTTCTTCTCCTGTTGCTCTGAAGTATGTTTGTTATCATCATCATCATAATCAAGATCATCATCCTCTATCGTCACTGCCGGTCCCCACCACCACTTAGGGACCGCCTTGGGTGCTGGTGGCTCGTCCACTATAAAGCAGTCGCTGTCATCTCCGGAGGGCGGTGGTGGTGGTGGTACTACTTGACTGCTAGCAGTGAGACAGTGAGTTGTTGATGACATCATCGTGCCGGTGGTCGCCGCGACAGTAGCAGAATCGTCTCCTCCTTCCTCCTCTGCATCATCATCTTCGTCATCAATCTCGTCACCGGCATTACTGTCGTCCCCCTCCTTAATATTCTCCTCCTCCTTTTGTTGCTGCTTTTGCTCGGAAGTATGTTGGTCATCTTCCATCGTCACTACCGCTGGGGTAGTAGGGGCCACCACCGCGCCCTTCTTGGGTCCCGCTGGCTCCACCACTAAAAGACAATCGTCATCACAGGTGGGCGGTGGTGGTACTAGTTGACTGCTAGCAGTATGACAGCGAGTTGATGATGGCATCATCATGCTGGTGGTCGCCGCGACAGTAGCAGAGTCGTCTTTTTCCTGTCCATCATCTTCGCAATTAATCCCGTCCCGTTTCCGCTTTTTGTTGTACCACCGTTGGTCGTGGTAGTGGTCATTATTGTCGCAGCAGCAGTAAGATTTCTCAGGCGGGGGTCTGGGTGGTGCTGCTGCATTATTATGATGGGTTGTTGTTGTGGTGTTGGCCGCAGTGGCAGCATCCTTATGGCAGCAGCAGCGGCGACAGAGGATAATTTTTTGATCCCGCTCCGAGTCACTCTGTGACGAATGTTGTTGTCAACATCATCATCCCTCTCCATCATTTCCACATCAGCAGCGGTTGAGGATGCGGCTGTTGTCTTATTGTTGATACTGCGACTCCGAGTCATCATCATCTTGGGCCCAAAACAATAAAATACTTGACTTGACTTGACTTGACTTGTTATTGTGACCGTGACAGGCAGAGCCGCAGCCACGGCCATCATCCCTCTCCATCATTTCCACAGCATCACCACCATGACCAGTCATAGTTGTCGTAATAATCCCTCGAGTCGCGGCCATACTTGTTGTTGTGGTCAGTGGTTCGATATCCCTCTCTTTCTCTCTGCTTGCTCGCTCACTGCTGCAGTCCGTCCTCGTTGGGGGCACGAGGGTTTGTGCCGGCCAGTCAGTGCTAACCTACGGTATTTAAAGGCTGCTATGTGTGGGGAATATTGATTTGAGAAAAACTTTATACAGGGAAAAAGAAAGAGAGAGAGAAAAAGTCACACACACACACACAAACCCATGGTTGTTTAGTGAGCGCAAAAATTTGACAAACTGCGAAATTATTGCTGCGTGCGATTTTAGAGGTTGGGGGAAAAAGGTGTGTGGAAGAAGAATCAGTAGAAGTTAGTTTTCCTCCGACTTTTCTACTCTGCTCGGCAGAATTTGCTGGTTTTCTCCCCTTCATCCAGATTATGAAAGGATTCATGATCTAGTGAAATGACGGTGTATGGGTCTCCGCTCTTCCTTGCACACCCGGCCACAGTAATCCAATCTCTTGGCAGATAGACCTTGACTCTGTGGCTGGCTCTTTCAATTGCGGCATGCATAGAATCACATTCCATTTGGGAATGGCATGTCGACTTTCGAGGAATTTCTGATCTATGATCTCAATGTTGTGAATGTTCTGCACAGCGTGGTGCAGGGCTGATACAAAAAACTGGTTTCTGTTTTGGCCTGTGCAGGTATCAGAATAAAAAATGGCATGGTTTACTGATCTTGGCAGTGATTCCAAGTGTTTATACAAGCAGGTGCCGACCTCGTTGGAACCCCTGTGTCCTTCGACCTCATTGTCAGACTTAGACCGGCACGGTTGGCCTAGTGGTAAGGCGTCCGCCCCGTGATCGGGAGGTCGTGGGTTCGAACCCCGGCCGGGTCATACTTAAGACTTTAAAATTGGCAATCTAGTGGCTGCTCCGCCTGGCGTCTGGCATTATGGGGTTAGTGCTAGGACAGGTTGGTCCGGTGTCAGAATAATGTGACTGGGTGAGACATGAAAGCCTGTGCTGCGACTTCTGTCTTGTGTGTGGCGCACGTTATATGTCAAAGCAGCACCGCCCTGATATGGCCCTTCGTGGTCGACTGGGCGTTAAGCAAACAAACAAACAAACGAATTGTCAGACTTGGAATCATTTGGACCCTTTCCTTGGTCAAGTTGTGTCAGTAGTTTTCCGACTGTTGGGGTTCCCAAATCCACAAATTGTGGTTGTATCTGTGGGTCTGGCTGTTCCTGAGCCCGTAGATGTTCATGTGGGTCTGGCTGTTCCTGAGCCCGTGGATGTTCATGTGGGTCTGGCTGTTCCTGAGCCCGTGGATGTTCATGTGGGTCTGGCTGTTCCTGAGCCCGTGGATGTTCATGTGGGTCTGGCAGTTCATGTGGGTCTGGCAGTTCATGTGGGTCTGGCAGTTCATGTGGGTCTGGCAGTTCATGTGGGTCTGGCAGTTCATGTGGGTCTGGCAGTTCATGTGGGTCTGGCAGTTCATGTACCTGTGGGTCTTGTTCTTCCTAGAAGATGAAGCAGAACTGATTGACACATACTAAGTAAAATATACATTTCCTGACAGATATAATTCCTTTCACTTTTCCTTTGTGATAAGATTTAACTTCATATCTAGGGTTAGTGTAGTGTATTCCTGGCTACCTTAACATAAAGATGTAAGCTTTATGTCTGTGAGGCAACCCTGGCATTCCATGTTTTTAAGTCATTGTTAATTATACACACTCACTGGCAAAAGAAACGCAAAAAAATACTTGTTGTTTTTTGTGGCAAACGTTTGAAATTCAGAAGAAAAAAATCCCATATATTGAACAGTGTCAACTAGCACGTGCAACATCTTTCAGTAATTCAGGTAAATTCTTTTTGTGACTTGTTTCTTTGCAAGCAAGGGCACAAAGTTTTTGAGTTTCTTTTGCTCGCAAGTGTAGATTATCTCCTTGAAATAGGGCCTTTTCGGCCCGTCTTCCGGATGACAGTTCTGTATTTTCTGCAGAGTTGAAAGCTTTACAGCTAGCTCTGAAACAGGTATCTCAGTCAAAAAAGAAAGACTTCCTGATTCTGTCGGATTCCCTATCGGCTCTTACCGCCGTGAAGAGAACTCAGCTAGATCACCCACTGTTGGTCGAAATCCAAGAGCTACATGCATCTCTGATTGAAGAAGGCAAAAGGATTGTGTTTGCATGGGTGCCATCCCATGTTGGAATTAGAGGCAACTCTGCAGCTGATCAAGCTGCTAAAGAAGCCAGAGAAAGACTCATCACTGACAAACACACAAAGCATTCAGATTTCAGAACTCGCACCAACATGTACATAAAGTACCTATGGCAGAGTGAATGGGACGAATGTGAAGGAAATAAACTTCATAAGATCGTCCCCCAGCTGTCGGACAGCCTACCCCAATGTCGCCTCAACAGGAAAGAAGAGACAGTTCTCTGTCGCTTACACATTGGGCACAGTCACATTACACATTCGTATCTGCTGAAAGGTGAAGATCCACCATACTGTTTTGGATGTGACGAACCATGGACATTAGAACATGTTCTCACAAAATGTGTAGACGTTCAAGAATTTCGAGACAAACACTACAATGCGGAAACACTGAAGGTTTTATTCCGGGATGTTCCCCCGGACAAGATTTTTAACTTTTTAAAAGAGATCAAGATTTTTTACAAGATTTAAAGTACCAGAAGTGAAAATTATTAATTTTTAGAACCTTCTTTTACAGTGATAGATTTGAATGTAAATAGTCTGAAACGTAGAACTTGCCATATGAAGGGAAAAGAAAATAACTGCATCGGTCTCGAATAGCAGCTAGCATCTGCTGAAGAGACATTAAACCCCAAAAACCAACCAACCATCTCCTTGAAATTGTCATCAATTGCCGGATGGGCTACTAATACTAAATTCCATTGTCAGATAAGCTACTTGCTCTGAGACCTAATATTGAATGTCGTTCTTTTTATTGCCATCTCAGCTACAAACTTCATCCTTCAATGAAATATAAACAACAGACATGTCAGTTGATGACTGAAATATGACAGCAGTACATTTATTTGGACTGTCATATTGGTTTGCTTTTTTTTTTACCAGATGATAAATTAAAATATCATGTCAAGACAACAGGGAATGTAACATCTATCTGATTGACAAGCAAATACACTGGCAATAACTTAAGATTCATGAAATAGCATACGAGCATAATGAAATCCCAAAGTGAAACTGATTTGCAAATTAAAAAAAAGCATTTTCATCTAAACCATCAATGATACTAAGTGACCAGCCAATAACAAACAGCCATGCAACAGACAAAAAAAAAAAAAAAAAAAAAAAAGAGCAGAAGGTAATGTTTGTACATTTACCAGAGTGTTTCAAAAGCACAAATTATGAGACATGTCAGCTAAATTATACACATAAGAAATTTAAAGCAATGAGGCGGGAAAAAAGATATACCACAAAGAAAAAGATTACTTGAGATTGTGACTGATGGATGAGTTACTAACAACAAGCACAAAAACTAAAAAAATCATTTTTGAAGCAATTCCTCTAGGGCAAAATACAGATGTTTGTATGTTCAGTTCTGTGAGATAAGATTTAAAAACATGTAGTAGCAGATAAGTCAGCAACACCTATTATTTAAGAAGAGGAAGAGGGGATGGGTTTACATCTTGTCAATCACAATAGTTAAAAATCTCAATGCACTGTCTGGAAGAACCCAGATATTGTGAGAGAAAATGTGTGTGTGTGTGTGTGTGTGTGAGGGGGGGATGGGGAAAGGGGTTGTGTCCAGAATTTAGTTACACAATGGTAATTCAGTTATTCAGTTTTGTAATCTTTCTTTTTCATAACAAAATGATTGTTAAAACAAAATGAAGAGAGCAAGACATTGTTTAAACAAGAGGCGAAGCCTTCAAGGCTCACGTAAGAAATCGACAAACAGTAACACAAACTCAATCACTCCGTCACACATACACACACACACACACACACACACACACACACACACACACACACACACACACACACACACACACACACACACACACACACACACACACACACACACACACACACACACACACAGTAAGAATAGGTGAAACTGTGCAAGAAAGCGAGACCCTGGATCTGCCAAGTAGTCTCGGCCCGCTCACAATAACAATGACCGAGACTTTCAGTAATTCCTTTGCGTGACGTCTAACCCTCTTACGTCATAATGTGACGTCTTCAAATAGTTTCTATCACACACGTCAAACACTTTTGACCGAGACTGACGTAATCCATAGACTCGGAAATGTTAAAGTTTCTATCACACACACACACACACACACACACACACACGCACGCACGCACGCACGCACAGACAGACAAAGTTTATCATCGCATAGGCTACACTTACGTGAGCCAAAAAGTATTCTGGGTCTATTGCAATGCACATCTTTAAACAAGCCTCTTCTACATTCCCGTCACCTTTTCAATTTGCAAAAGCAGGAAAACACACAACTACAGGTGGAAAAATATAGTACGAGAAAGAAATGGAAGTGCACACAATAGAAATATTTGTGAAGCTGCAGCAAATGTTCAATGAAGAGTACTGAGTAAAGAGGCAAAGATAAACACCACCAAATGATGATGACACAACTATGAATAATCACGTTTGCTTCACCAATGGAGTGTATATCAGCATCCAAATTATAATTAAGTAGATGTGCAACGCCAAGGCACTGCATACCCCAGCGAAAGACAAACCTCTCTCTTTCTCTCTCTCTCTCTCTCTCTCTCTCTCTCTCTCTCTCTCTCTCTCTCTCTCTCTCTCTCTCTCTCTCTCTCTCAAACACACACACACACACACGCACACACAAACACACACACACACACTCACACACACACACACACACACATACCCCAAGTCACACACGCACACATACACACACTCACTCACACGCACTCACTCACTCTCTCACAAAAACTTCATACACACAAAACACACACCCATACGCACATATGGACAGACAGACATACACACCTTTACAAACAAACACACATACACGCACACACATACACGTATGCACACACACACACACCACACACACACACTCACACACACACGAGTACAGACTCATGCACGCGTGCGCACACACGCACACACAAATACAAACACACACACCCAACACACACTCACACACACACGAGTACAGACTCATGCACGCGTGCACACACACACAAATACATACACACACACACACACTCACACACACACACGAGTACAGACTCATGCACGCGTGCGCACACACACACACACACACAAATACACACACACACACACACACAACACACACACTCACACACACACGAGTACAGACTCATGCACGCGTGCGCACACACAACCACACACACACACACACACACACACACACACACACACACACACACACACACACACACACACACACACACACACACACACACACACACCACACACACACTCACAAACACACGAGTACAGACTCATGCACGCGTGCGCACACACACACAAATACACACACACACACACACACACACACACACACACACACACACACACACACACACACACACACACACACACACACACACACACAAACAGTAACACTAACACATGTGCACAAAATGAACACAAACACACACACCGCGCGAGAGAGAAAGACTACAGGGAGGCATGACGTCATGATGCATTAATTGACGTCAAAGACTTTCGACCGTGACGTATTCTTCTTACGCGAGCTTTATCCATAGACTTGGAAACTACGGAATTTCTACCCGTCCAAAGCGGCCTTGGGTGGCGTTTGCTAAAAAAATGGGGGCGCCAATTTTACCCACGGTATTTTTGTTAGTATGGTCCCAATTTTTGGTGAACTTCCATCTCCAACTGTGGCCCATTTTCGGGCACAAAGAATCCTTCTTTATCATGTATTATTCGGTATGCACATTTCTCAAATCGATTACAGTATAGCGTTCACGGGATACCTCCAGCTTCGCTGGGATTACTAAAACATAATGTGTTAAATCAAATTAAATCTATTATATACATGAAGAAAGTGAAACAAATAGTTGTGTCATGCAGATATATTGGATTTGCTACAGCTTCAGAAATGTAAATGCTCACCTGACAACTTTTTATGATTATTTAAGATTTGATTTCAAACCTGAAAAAAAGTTTCTTGTAAAAAATGAGACCGGGTCATGCATTTGTAAAATATACATACTTGAAATAAAATTTTAAAAAACCCAAAAAACCTAACACCAGACACACCCACAAACAGCAATACATTACAAAATTAACATAATAATTCAGCAGTTATTGTAATATTCGTCAGGCAATTGAGTGTAATTTGATATGCAATTGAACACTTGGAAATAACTGAGCATTGTTTAGATTTTTGTAGCACTGACAAGTAACAATCTTCATACCTTGAGTCGCACATACAGTGCACTTCTTGAACCCTTTAGTTCAGCCTTTAGGTCAGCAGGGGTGGCTGCTTGCAGGTGCTCTAACTTTGAGTGTGCTCCCCGCATCTTGAAGAATTCAAACTGTGACTGCCCTACACCCGGGAGGAGCTGACGGATCTGATCACAGAATTCCTCCTGAGTCAGTTGGACAGGGAATTCTATTTTCTTCCCATCATTTACCGGACCTGTAATAATAAAAACAACAACAAAATGAATAATACATATAGTGATCATTTTTATTTTCTCTGTGCAGTATAATGTACATAATATACCAAAATATAAGTTACATAATCTACTGATCGTTGTTTATTTGTCATACATCTTAACAAATTCCTGAAATCATCGAAATAGGCTACAGTTGGTTATTAGCAACTCTGTAGAAGCATGTTAAATTACTGAACTAGATACTCCAAAGAATACACACAAGTGCTTTTGATATGTCCTTTATGGCTATTATTCATTTGATATGTCCTTTATGGCTATTATTCATTTGATATGTCCTTTATGGCTATTATTCATTTGATATGTCCTTTATGGCTATTATTTATTTGATATGTCCTTTATGGCTATTATTCATTTGATATGTCCTTTATGGCTATTATTCATTTGATACCAAGTACTAAAAAGAACATACAGATTGTCTGCAAAGCAAATTTGACATAGTGAAAATTTGGGCTGAAATAATTCTTTTTTAAATCAGGAAATGTTCCATTTTTTTTTCAATGTGGCATGAGAGAACATAATGTGTTGTAGAGGGTGTATAGTTTATTGCTTTGGATATAAACAGCTCAATGATATTTCATGCACCATTTACCGGTTTTCAAGTGGTAATACATACCAAGCCCCTTTTCTTTTAGGACGTGCCCCCTCACAGGGTTAAACGAGTCAAGGTCATTGGTCAGACCAATGACCTTGACTCGCCACACCTCGTACCGCTTTCTTTTTGGGCGTGGTCTGTCTCTCTCAGGCAAAAGCCTGAAGGCATTCAGCCTGAAAACAATATTCAATACAGCTATAAAGACGTTGCATGCAAGGCAACCCGAAACATGACAGATATAAAGCACACTGATTGATACTTATCTGGATCAAAAGCAAAAAGTTAATAAAGTATTAAAGGCCCACTCCTAAGGGTCAGACGCACGTCTCTGCAGGTAAATTTCATCTAATGCAATGACATCCTTGCCATTCCGTCACTCTTGTTCTAAGATTTCATTCACAGCAATCACCTAGTTCCACAGTTATATCGGATAATATGCTACGCTGCGTAGAGAAACCGAAAGTAGGAAGACTCGGAAGTGCCTACCCTCAGCTTCAAAACAACGTGCGCTGGTGTTAACCCGCTTCACATGTCATGCCTATCGTCTGCGGTGAGACTGAATGAGGACACAACCCGTGCTAAGTGCATAGCTAACACTAAAAGCCATGCAGAGCGAGTGTTGTGATTATACCCACCGGATTGGGCCTTTAATTTCTTCTTTAATAAAAAATAAATAAATGACAAGCTGTTTAATGCATTTTGCGAGTATTTCTAGCTCTTCTACGGTGCACTAGGCCCTATAGACGATGGTGTCCAAGATCTCAGGAGATGCGTGTGTATAACCACTAGGTATTCAGTCAAATCCGTGTAAGAGGCTTTCAACTGACGGGGACAACCATTAGCCACCATTATGCACCGACTTGACATAGATCAACAGACATGCCTTTAGAATAAGGTATGTGCAGAGGTGCCTCATCTGAACAGACAACTAAAGCTTGATGTTTCCGTCACACTTTGTCTTTTAGATCTTCATGGGATATATACAGGTTACAACACGAGTGGTTTTTTATATGGCTTGTATTTCAGTCAAGACCCACTGGATGAATATCAAGGGACTCACGAGCCTTGATATTCATCCGCTGGGTCTTGACTGAAATACAAGCCATATAAAAAACCACTCGTGTTGAAACCTCTATATATATAAGACATGACTTTGAAATAGTCAATTTCAAGAAGGCCACAGGTACAAAGAATGTATTTCCATGCAATGTGATATGAGGTAGTCTTGTCTTAATGCGATGTCAGGACAAGCTTGCTAACTGCACTGTACAGTATACAGCCACAGGTTGCTCTAGAGTTGCTATACGGATACTATAAATACATTTTGATTTTTGAAAGGCAATTTCAGCGATGACAAACGACAACAATTATGGAAGCTTAACAAAGCAAACTCACGGCTGGGTGCACTGGGTTCACAAGACACAGGCCTGACTGGCTGCAGGTGGGCAGACGACAATGCGCCTATGCGTAGGATCTCCCCTGGAACCAGTTCCACCTCAAAAAAAAGTCTCCCTCCTACTGCTTCCACTTTCTTTCTCTTAAAACAGGAAACAGAGTACATTATGACAGATTCAATATTCCATAACCTTAAAAAATACAGAATGCAACAAAAACAAGCAGGCTGTACTACATATCTCATTATCTGTTACCACACAAATCTTTCAAACCATGCACAGATTTACATCAAACAGTGTGTCATGCAAATACACAGTTCCCCCCTGATTTAAAAAAAAATTAGTTTCAGATTAGGTATCAAAATGTATAGTATTAAAGCTATAAATATAAAATGAATGCAGTGATTTTTCTTTTATTTTGTACCCGAGAACACTTTAACTCCCAACATATCAATTTAATCAAACTATATTCTCACAAACAAAACATTTTGTGACAAGGATCTATGTACTATATATATATATATAACCATACAATTATCAATCACAGTAAATAAAATAGTATAATTTAAATTACCATGTCGTCCATTTTATTGGCCGTCTTGCGGGCCCAATGCTTTTTTTCTTCAGTAGAAAGAGAGGTAAGTGAATTGCCCTTCTTCCTACTGGCCTGCTCTCCGTAGACAGCTTTCTCCAGAAGGCCAAGCTGTCTCCATTCGTCTCCAATTCTCCGAAAATACTGTGATTTTTCTGTTGTAAAGAGATTTAAATTCAGCACATAATGTGATAAGCACCGATTACTTCCATAGACTATAATGTAAATAATGTTAGACACTACAATAGAGTACATTTCACAATCTCTTGATTTAGCAAGCAACTTGACTATATTACACTCTATAATAATCTTCTGGAAGGGTCAATCAAGCCAAAAGGAGAGCCCAGACTAATAGCAATCCCCCATCAGGGCTGGGCACAGGGCCGGCAATCCTATTCTAAAAAAACACCTCCTGTTACCCAAACAGCAACATCTTTCTTTCTTTATTTGGTGTTTAACGTCGTTTTCAACCACGAAGGTTATATCGCGACGAGGGAAAGGGGGGAGATGGGATAGGGGAAAGGGGGGAGATAGGATAGAGCCACTTGTTAAGTGTATCTTGTTCACAAAAGCACTAATCAAAAAATTGCTCCAGGGGCTTGCAACGTAGTACAATATATGACCTTACTGGGAGAATGCAAGTTTCCAGCACATTAAGGACTAAACATTTCTTACATACTGCTTGACTAAAATCTTTACAAACATTGACTATATTCTATACAAGAACCACTTAACAAGGGTAATAAGTGAAGAATTTTATGGGTGCGAGAGGTGTGGCGGAGATCCTCACGAAGGTCCCTGCACATCACCACCCACCTGCACAAACTGTAAGGGAAACCATTCCCCGTCCTCCAGAGAATGTCCAAAATACAAGTTTGAACAGGCCATTCAAAAAACAAAAACGGAGAAAAAGATGTCTTTCTCAGACGCCAGGAAGGAGGTTGAAAAAACTAATGTTTTTTCCTTCCAGAAAAGTTTTGCGGCAGCAGTCAGTCAAAGACCTGCAACAAAGTCAACACCCACCCAGACCAGTATTTCATATAGGTCTGTGGGTGTCCAGGCAGGCCCGTCCATGTTGAAAAGGACAGAGCCCACAAGAAACAAAAGTATTTGTAGACAGACAGATGAAAGCACAGGTGGGGCTATCCCCACTGGAGACTCTATGGGGTCTCCTGGTGAGGTTTGCTTCACCGCCCCAACTGGAGACCCTGTGGGGGCTCCTGGTGAGGTTCGCTTCACCACCCCAATTGAGGACCCTATGGGGTCTCCTGGTGAGGTTCGCTTCACCACCCCAACCCAGAAGCCCGTTCACAGGGCAACTCACACCAAGGGGGCCGTCGAGGTAGTGGACCTTACTCAATCCACACCACGAACACCTCCGGACAAGGAAAAAGTTACTCTGCCCCAAAGATCGCCTCGCACCCCCAAAATGGAGAAAAATCCCATCACACTATACAATCATTTTGGGAGTTTATCCGACGAAGAGCGTATGGAGGCAGAAACTTCTTAAAACTAAACAAACATAGCCAATTTTATTCAATGGAATTGTAGAGGGGTCCAAGCTAACTATGAAGAATTATGTCTACTTTTACACAAATTTCATCCTGTTGCTACAGCATTACAGGAAACAATGCTGAAACCAAACAAAGATTTTAATGTATCTGGATATAATGTTTTTAGAAACCATTCAGACAATAACACGTCTGGTGGAGTTGCTCTTTTGATTAAGAAAAGTGTACTTTGTAGTGAGATCAACCTATGTACAAACATTCAAGCCGTCGCAGCACGAGTGACATTAGATAAAACCATCACTCTCTGCAGTGTATATCTGTCACCATCAAAATGTTACACGAAGCACGATCTTGAAAATCTTATTGATCAGCTTCCAGCTCCCTTTGTTTTAATGGGAGATTTTAACGCTCATTCCCCTCTATGGGGCAGCAACTCTCTAAGTACGAGAGGACGAATCCTAGAAGATTTTTTAGACAATCGTAATCTATGCGTTTTAAACGATGGAGTACCAACATATCTCCATCCAGCAACAGGATGCAAGTCCATACTAGATCTAGTTATTTGCGACACCTCTCTTGTTCTAGACTTTGAATTTAAAGTCTATGATGACACATGTGGTAGCGATCATTTCCCTATCTTGATGTCTCAAATAGATGGATTGGAAGAAGCTTCCCCCCAGAGATGGAACCTGAACAAGGCAAACTGGCTGTCTTTTACTGCCGAATGAAGAGGCACCATGGTGCTACGC
The DNA here is from genome assembly GCF_037325665.1 of Littorina saxatilis. NCBI lineage: Eukaryota > Metazoa > Mollusca > Gastropoda > Littorinimorpha > Littorinidae > Littorina > Littorina saxatilis. Next base: position 9,044,552 of record NC_090260.1, read on the forward strand.
ATGTGATACCGGTTTTACTGTGAATCATTTTATCACCGAGTGTGCTGATCTGCATGATCAACGAGAAAAGTATTTTGGCACCTCGAGTTTGAAAAGTATTTTTACAGAGGTCAGCTCTACAGCTCTTTTTGGGTTCTTAAAGGAGTCTGGTCTTTATTTTAAGATTTGAATTTTAAAACTTCTTAATTTATTTGACATATCGGGTCTTGCTTTGACTTTTTTGTTGCCTTCGGGTGACGTTGCGGATTTTATGTATTAGAATTGTTTTAATCTAAAAATGTGTAATGATTAACATGTGGGGTCCTGATTTGGCCTATTATGGTCCGCTGGACCCGAAAAGCAACAGCTAACTAACTAACTAACTAATCATCAGTAATGATCTTTTTCCGTCGCGATATAACCGTCGTGGTTGAAAACGACGTCAAACACCAAATAAAGGAAAGGAAAGGAATGATCTTTTTGTATTGTTTTGTTTGCTTTTGACTTACCTCAGCCACAAACTCCACCTCCCCTACTTTTTTGTTGCCTTCGGGTGACGTTACGGATTATATGTATTAGAACTGTTTTAATCTAAATATGTGTAATGATTAACTTGTGGGGTCCTGATTTGGCCTATTATGGTCCGCTGGACCCGAAAAGCAACAATTAACTAACTAACTCATATGCAGTTGAAGAAGCAAGTCCTTAGTCTGCATGGTGCAGACGGCAGCATGCAGCGCTCTGACCCAGCTGGCCTGGCTGTATTAAGATCCCCCAGTGCTGTCATTTTCTCCTGCTTCCTTTGGCGACCCTCTTTCCGATGCCTGATGAGCCTGTCTCTCTCCTCTGACCCTGCTTGCCACAGTTTGAGAAGCTGCTGGTCTGTTGTTCCGAAGCTGACACAAGTATCCCCTGATGCGGGGTAGATTGGGAGGTGGAGGCCTTCTTTGTAACATCTGTACCGCTCGGGGCGGTGCTTGAGCATGCATCGTCTTCTACCGACACTGAGAGGAGCCAAGGGGGTGGTGGTGGGAGATCAGACCGTCTTGATCTGTGTGACATACTGAGGGGGAACTTGGGGGAGAGGGCAGAGGGGGTCATCTAGCCTTTGCTGGATCTTTTCAACCACAAATCTGATTTGTGCGTTTTCCTTCTCAAGCTTGGTCACTTTTGTTTTAAGAGACTTGATTTGTTGTTTCATAGCCTCATTTGAGTCTGTACATTCCAGACAGACATCAGATGCAAGGTTCTCCATGAGATTGTTACATTTGGTGTCCATACGTATCCGTAGTTACCCCCCGCGGTAATTTTGAATTGCCACTTGTAAAAGCAAGTGGGATCCAATTTTGGCAGCTTGAGCCTGTTTCTCCTCTACATCTTTCATATCCCTGAAACCAGACATGAATGCAGCTGCTATTACCGGCACGGTTGGCCTAGTGGTAAGGCGTCCGCCCCATGATCGGGAGGTCGTGGGTTCGAACCCCGGCCGGGTCATACCTAAGACTTTAAAATTGGCAGTCTAGTATGGCTGCTCCGCCTGGCGTCTGGCATTATGGGATTAGTGGTAGGACTGGTTGGTCCGGTGTCAGAATAATGTGACTGGGTGAGATATGAAGCCTGTGCTGCGACTTCTGTCTTGTGTGTGGCGCACGTTAAATGTCAAAGCAGCACCGCCCTGATATGGCCCTTCGTGGTCGGCTGGGCGTTAAGCAAGCAAACAAACAAACAAGCAGCTGCTATTTCCCGCTCAATGTAATCGCATACACTACCCCAGTTCAACAGACGATGCCGGTCTCTCACCTTTCGCTTTTGAAGCTCTTCCATGGACATCTTTGCAACAGTGCGAATACATCCTTTCAGGCGTGCTCTCATTGCTCCAACTGTTTGGGTTTGTCTTTCTCTTTGCTTATGTTCCTCCAAAAATCCTGGCACAAAATTTCCTCCTTCAATCGAGGAAAACCAAACATGGAAGGATTCTGCCAGTGACTCAGCAGACACAAAGCCTTGTGCAAATGAATGCTTCCGCATCTTTGTGGTACTGGCAGGGTGCTGCCCTTGCCTTGCCTCTGCGGCTTTAGCTTTGGCGAGGTGCCTTTCAAAGCCGTGTACTTTTGACATCAAATGTTTGTCCACTCTGTCGCCTCTCCAACTGCAGCCGTTCTCAGGACAGCTCCAAGTTTTGATGTGTCTGCCACTTTTTCTTTTCTTCAGGAGAGCTGGTAATTCATGCTGGGGTATTTCTGTGTGAATTTGAATTAAATGTCTGTGCAAATAAATCACCTCGCCATCACACCCCTCGACTGGACAAGCAAATTTACGGCGCATCCTAATGCTGCCCTCTTTCCGCTGACGCTGTCTGGGACGACTTGGTCGTGTCTTTGCTGTAGCCTTCGTATTCGTAGGTAAATGAGAACGTGGTGAATGAGAACGTGGTTTTTTCGACGACCTTTCCATGCTTTTGTCTGATGAGTTGCTCACGCTGCCATCTTTGCGCTGACGCTGTCTGGGATGACCTGGTCGTGTTGTTGCTGTCGTCGTCCAAGTAGCCTTTGTCAAAGTTTACCGCAACACGGTGGCCTAGTGGTAAGGCGTCTGCCCAGTGAGCGGGAGGTCGTGGGTTCGAACCCCGGCCGGGTCATACCTAAGACTTTAAAATTAGCAATCTAGTGGCTGCTCCGCCTGGTGTTATGGGGTTAGTGCTAGGACTGGTTGGTCCGGTGTCAGAGTAATGTGACTGGGTGAGACATGAAGCCTGTGCTGCGACTTCTGTCTTGTGTGTGGCGCACGTTATATGTCAAAGCAGCACCGCCCTGATATGGCCCTTCGTGGTCGGCTGGGCGTTAAGCAAACAAATAAACAAACAAACAAATCAGGGTTCCAGCCTTTTCTTGCAAGAATAAGTTCATCTTCTGGATGTCCTTTGCCAACGGTATCCTCTTAGGATTGTTGAATTTTATTTGACCGAGTGATGTCAAGGCATGGGATGATATATCTCCTGCCCAATCAGACTTGTGCAGAGTTTGAAAGGCTTTTACTTGGTTCCTCAAAGTTTCGTCTCCCTCCTTGACTGCGGTTGAAAGTAACAGCTGTGAGCATTTCATCAGGTTGTGGCCTAGTTTGAGGGCCAGGGAAGGAGTGTGAACTCTGCCATTACCTGAATCAAAACCACAGGCTGTTTTCACAGCCTTTACAACTGCATGAGTCAAACATCTGTCCTGACAGGCAATCGCGGATGTTGAGAGATGGAGAAGCACATTCCTGCCGAGCAATGATGAGGAAACGCGACAGTTCCCTCATTTTCTGCTTGATGTACTGATAGCGATGTGGAAGGTGCCTATGTTTCTCAAACAGTTTTTGACCAAAGTTAGATATCACCTCATCCGTCCTAGCCAAAAAACTCACATCATCACATGCCATGCTGCAGAGAATTGTCTTCTTGAACTCTTCCGTCACATTCTTAGCTACAGGTAAAAGGGCCTGGCCCTCTTGAACATGGTGCTTCTTTGTGTTTTCTTCATTGCGCAGTTTGCATTCTTTTGCATGACGCCAAAGCATGCTTGTCTGGAACATCCCATAGCAGTCAGAGCAGGGAACAAAGTCATGGACATCTGCCTTTTCAGAAGGCCTTTTGGATGGACTTATTGTCCCTTTTCCTTCTGTCAAAACGGTTTGATTGTGAACAAGATTTCCTCTATTTCGAAGTACAAGCCATTGTTGTTTTCTTTCTTTGCTTTTTTTTCACAACTCAAAGCATCTTGTACATCTTTTTGATGGAAATGTTTTTGCTCCATGTGCCGTGCAAGTTTAGCATACATTTTTTTACAGAATACACAACAGTGTTTTTTTTCCCAGGACTTCCCCCTTGAGATGGCAACATTCATACCTTCATTTATATCCTTGACAGTGTCACTCATTTCTTCCTTCCTGTCAACATTCATTCCTTCATTTGCATCTTCATTGTCACTCTCACTCAGTTCCATCCTGGCAACATTCATTCCTCCATTTGAATCATCCTTGTCGACACCATCTATACTTTCATCATCACTGCTGTCTTCAGAAAGATCTTCCATGCGGACATCAGGATCACACGGGTCATCAAAGTTATCAAAGTTGTCTTCATCGGAAGACTCTTCCTCAGTTATGCAATCTGCAATTGCCGAGTCCAGAGATGAGTCACGAGAAAGCGGGTTGTCCTCGGAGTTTACCTCGTTGTCCTCGGAGTTTACCTCGTTGTCATCGAAGTCCAAAGAAATGCGGTCTGTAAATATAAGAAAACAAAATCATTTCTTTTCTAGATGTTATGCAATAGACGATTTATTTTCAGGACTATCAGCAGTCTGGAAGAATAAGAGCCCCTTTCCCCCCAGACAAGTTTTTTTCACAACATCCGGAGCAGCTTTCGTCTCTGAGTTAGTTAGTTCTTCATACTATGTGTGGATTGTAAGATTTAGCAAAAACACACACCAATATTTCAGGCAATTTTGAAACGGCCAAAATGCATATGCAATATTGTGTTCTACCAGGTGTTAATTACACTCAGAACAATCTTTCACGAGACCGGCACGGTTGGCCTAGTGGTAAGGCGTCCGCCCGGTGATCGGGAGGTCGTGGGTTCAAACCCAGCCGGGTCATACCTAAGACTTTAAAATTGGCAATCTAGTGGCTGCTCCCCCGCCTGGCGTCTGGCATTATGGGGTTAGTGCTAGGACTGGTTGGTCCGGTGTCAGAATAATGTGACTGGGTGAGACATGAAGCCTGTGCTGCGACTTTTGTCTTGTGTGTGGCGCACGTTATATGTCAAAGCAGCACCGCCCTGATATGGCCCTTCGTGGTCGGCTGGGCGTTAAGCAAAAAAAAAAAAAAAAAATCTTTCACGAGGACCATCTCAGTTTTGTAAGCCATGATGTGAATGTTTTAAGACCTATTTTTGGCCTGTTTTGATTTTTGTTTGAACTCCATAAAGTGTTTGTGGCTGATGTTTTATGATTAGTTTGGATTGTTTAAACTCAAGCGTGGAACACGGCACAGAGTTGTTTTCTGTTTTGTTGGTTTTGGACAGCAATCAAGCACGTCAAAAATAATGATCTAGATTTTCTTTGAAATTTAATCATAATCAAAATAGATATACATGATTTTAGCTCATTTGTTGATTAATCATTAACACTTAGCAATGAGGAGTGTCTGCATGGACAGGCGGACAGCTCATCAACCGTCCGTCCGTCCGTCCGTCCGACTTGAGATTTGAAACTAAACACATTTCTAGGTTTAGATCTCTGGAAATTACTTTAGTCTGGTTAATCTGGGTCATCTTTCCAGGTATGTCAGTAAGGTCCAGTTCTTGTCAAAATGTATAATATTGTCATTTTCTTCATTTTCTATTGATAGAGATAGAACTGCAGATAGTTTTGTTCTAATGCATATTACATGTACTTCTGATGAAGACGAGTTGTATGAGCATTGGCTTTCCTTGTTTGTGTACAGTTTTTCAACACAGTTTTTTTCATGATGTGACTTGTATTTGATTAGTGAAAATGTGTGTGTGTGTCGTGCCCAGGCATGGGAATTGTCCGTCGAAAGGCAAATTTCCGCTGAAATATTTGTTTTGTTCTGTTGAAAAAGCATACGTGTCCGCCGAAAAATTAATGGGGGAGGCAAAAATGGTTCTGCCCCCGGACCCCCCAAGTAAGGCTAGGCGCTTTGCGTCGTCGACTTTGCTTTCACTAACAGATTTTTAGCCTTTTTTAAGTTTTTCAATTCCCATGCCTGGTGCTGTGTTTCTAGAATTGCAGAAATTGGTAACATTTTACCCATTTCATTTTATCGGCAAAATGATGCTCATGGAGCTAAATCGGCAGCATTTTGCCAACAATGTGTAAAGGTAACTGGCCTAAACAAGGGCCAGCCAGTCCGTTACTTTTTTTGCTTTACCTCTCTATTTTTGTTATGGTCTGTGTAGCGTTATGGCAATGTTGCCATAATGTAGCTGACATACTCACACGACCAGCTCAACAGTTGGATAGTTTGGAAAGGTGTTTATTCAGAACATGTTGTCAAGATGGCGACCAAGATGGCGACCAAGATCTCGAGTCCCCCGGATGCTCATTAGCATATCAAGGGACGTAATACACATGGACTACGCGACATCTCCCTTCCTTTGAGATTGACAAATAAAGCCTTTCTAAGTGGCTTGCAATTAAATGTTAGTGTCCACAAATAACCGAGGAAGGAGATAAGCAACTTTGCTTTCTGTAACTAAAGTTCATGAATCCAGCTTTGATTCTGCTTGCTTGCATAACCCTTACCCAAATGCAGTATACTTATTTTGTACTGCAGGAGCAGGTCTGCCTACCGTTACGGAATTTCCGTATTTGTCCCGGAAATCAATAAATTTTATCAAGTGTTCCGGAAAATACGGATGTTCGAAATGCGTCCCGGAAACTCAAAAAAATTCCAAACACGCTCACAACAGTGTGAGCGAGAGAGATTGCCTGGTGAATGACTTCCGGAAATTGCCGAAGTCACAGCTGAGAAATGACGTAGGCGGGTTCCGACTATTGCCGAGCAGCTTTTTGTAGCTAATACGCATGCGCGTCAACTTCTTGCAAGAAGAAAATGTCGAAGAAAAGATGGCGTCAAAAAGGAAAGAAAATCTCGCTGTGTGTGAAACCGATAATGACCCTGCGAAAAAAATGAAGCGTCCGCAGAAATACATCGAGAAATATACGGAGACATACCCGTGTATCAAGCCAGGAAGTGTCGAAACGAAGGTTTTGTGCACGATTTGTGTTAGTGAATTCGGCTGTAAATCTGGCGGCATTGATGACATTCGACGACATGTGGAAGGCCCAAATCACATCAAGAATAAAGAAACACGCGAAAAGGCAAACACCAATACTAGTAAAATCACTGGATTTTTCCAGAGAGGACCCACTGCTGGTGATGTTTCGAACCACGATATGGACGTGATAAGAGCCGAAACTAAAATGGTGGACCTCGTGCTGGAACTGAATTTGCCGATGGCGACATTAGACAAAATGAGCAAAGGCGTCAAACTTATGTTTCCAGACTCAAAAATTGCGAAGAGCTTTCAATGTGCGCGAAGCAAAGGGACCGCGATTGCAAAAGAAATGGCAGAGAAAACGTCCGAATCTCTCGCGGAAAGAATGAGACCAACTACCATTCACTATCTCTACTGATGGCAGTAATGACAAAGGTGGTGCAAAGCTGTTTCCTTTGATTGTGCGGACAGTTAACCCTGACACAATGGAGGTTCGATCCGATGCTCTCTCGGTTCCTTCAATAGAGGGCTCTGCAACCGGTGGGTTCATTATTTATATTTTTTGTTGATAAAATATAAACTTTCTCATTTTAATATTTTAGTTTAATGCATGCACCAACTTCACCAATCCTTTCTGTTCTTAACACCAACAAGGAGCTCAAAGACATGAAGAGTGCCTATTACAGGTCCCTTCAGGCCAGCTCCAAATGAATGCAGTGACACCACCAAACCTTGTACAAAATGTAAATATTGTAAGTTTGAATTTCATTTTTTCAGTGACATTTACAGTGACAATGTTCAAGTTTGGCAAGATGATTTGAAGGCAATGTTAGGGTAAAATGACACCAGATTGCACCAATTGTGTCCTTTTGGCCAAAATATTTTTCCGGGGGGGCATGCCCCCGGACCCCCCTAGCCAGCTCGCTTGCGCTTCGCGCAACCTCGGCTGTTGCGCTTCGCGCAAAATCGACTTAATTTAATCTTCAACAGAACTTTGTCCCTGAAGCTTCACTTGGAGGGTAGGCAGACCTGCAGGAGGTACAATTTTGGTACGTTTGCAGCACATTTAAGGTACGTACTGAAAATGTACCAAATTGGAACCGTGCTGAAACTATGCTGAAAAGATACCAAAAATATACCTCCAAGTACTGAAAACGTACTTCCCTTTTCAAAGTATCAACATGTACTGAAAATATACTGAATATGTGCTGTTAACATGCACACCATGAAAGTTTTAGGGCAAATGCTAGCATTTGTAAATAAGAAAAACTGAGAAAAGTCAAAACAATTTGCAGTGGCAATCTTCAGCTTTTAATATCCGAAAAATAACAATGCATTCACATGAATCCATGTGTATATCTATATCTATATATGCACACACACAATGCAAATTTAAAACAAATAGTGTTCAACTTTACAGAAAAATATGTATTAACTTTTACACCTGCATGCAAGCATACCACAACCATACTGCAAATGTACCACAAATATACTGCAACTGTACTGATTAATTGCTGCTTTGGAGACATACCTCACAGATACTGAAAGCATACTAATAATATACACTGTCTTTGTCTCGTTCCTTCTCTCTGCTCCTGTCTCTCTCCTTGTCCCTCTCCTTCTCTTCTTTCAGCTTATCCTCTCTGGGTGATCGTGACCTTCTTGCCCTCTCCTTGGACCTTGACCTGCATGACCTTTCGCTGCGGTCGCTGTCTCCAGGGGAGCAGCTCTGAGAGCGCCTCATCCTGCTGGACTCCGAGTCCCTGGACTTCTCATCCCTATCTCGGCCTGCAAATAAGAAAGAAAATACAATGAACATAGCACAATTGAGTTTTTCAAATTCACTTTGTCCCTTTCTGAGAATTTGCTTTACCCCTCTATCTGTTGATCCAGACATGGGATGATACAACGACACGTCTTATTCTACGATCGATAGACAAGGGGTTAACCTTCGCAATACCCGCTAAAAAACTTACGCGCAGTACCTCGTGGGTGCAAAACAACCCATGGTTTTTACATAGGCACTAACTTAATAGGCACTAAGGCCGTAGGACATTATGTACTAAATGAACTAATGTGTTTCTGAGAGTTCAAATACCCATCAATTCAAAGCAAATAATTATACATGGGTGAAACCTGGCAGCTGTTGTTGTATATATATATATAGCTCTTTCAGAATTTAATAATGCCTGGGAACCTGAAAAGTTTCACACCTGATTATACAAAAGAATACAGAAAAGATGAAGGCCTCACCTCCAGCAGATTCGGCTGACTGATGAAATCCTTGCCTCGTACCCTGCCCTAGACTGCGTGAAAGCTCAGGTGGGCGTCCCGGACGCGCATTGAAGCCAATGGTGTTGGTCCTATTGTCCGTTTTGTTCACCTCTTCCACTTGTACAATGCCGTCACTAGGAGTTTCTGCCACCACACAGAAAAAATGTTATGTGAAAACTTTTTTTTTTCAGGCAATTTTCACTGAATTTCAGGCAGCTATTCGTTGAAGGTTTACATTTTGTATTGTTTGTATGTTCGTCTTATTTGGGGCGAATACGGAAACCCTGTTATTGATATTTAATCTCTCACCTGTAGTCAAACGCTCCTTATTCATATATGTATATGAGGCCATCCACGATACTGGGCATGGCTTCCATGTAATTTACACAATGTTGTGTAATCACAGGTGTGATTTTGGAGAAAACACTTATTGGCTGTTAATAATGCCATTCTTTTATTATGCCCTTCTCATATATTGTAGCTTTATATGTGATCCAGTTCAAAGTTGTTTGCTATAAAATTGTTTTGGTGACAGAGAATCAACTTGGAAACCATGTAACCAACATCATGATCAGCACTTGCGTCAACAAAAACCCATTTTTCAGCCAAACTGTTTCAAGCATCTAAATTCCACTATCATATCATGTCCCAGCTGCCATAAACCCCAAACATCTGTGTACCAAATCAGTTTCCCAGTATCATGGACGGCCACATAATTATACAAACTTCCACATAAAGAAGAAATGCTCACAGTCACAGCGCTGTGAATGTAAAGTCTGAAATGTTTTTGTTCTTCTGAAATTTGTTTTGCGAAGCTTACCTGCTGTAGCTTTGAGCTGATTCAAAGCCAGCTTCAGAAGCATGCTGCCTCTGCTATTGGGGGGAAACTTCTGCGACATTTCAAACCTGAAAAAAACAAACCAGTACTGAGTACATGTACAACAGAAACAAACCAATTGAGCAACTAGTTCCTGAAGGGCTTCTGAAAGGGCCATTTCACTGGTAGACGTTTGCGAGGAGAAGGAAGAAGGAAAAGATAGAGAAGAAGAAGGAAAAGACGAAGACTGAACAGGGGGAGAAGAAGATAAAATGGAAGAAAGAGAAGAAGATGGAAGAAAAGGAAGAAGACAAGAAAAGAACAACTTTACAGGACGGGAACCCAGTTTCCGTGCAAACGCTATTTTCGGGTTGCAGTCTATTCTGCCAAGGATTTTGACGTCATTGGTGACGAAGTTTAACGCAGGAGTGGTCAGACGAGATCTGTGCCAAAAATCACGGACGATGCCGATCAACTGATAACGATTTTGTTTTCTTGAATCTCTCCGAGCGAAAATGGAGCATTTTTCCTAAGGCACTATTTTGAGAATCTTTGACAGCCTCACTTGCGATCCAGACGCACGTTTGAAAATCTTACATGTTGTCGTCTGCTACTGCATGATCTAAATGATTGGGAAAGTGCCTCATTTTGATTGAAAATCAGCTCAGTTTGTTAAGAAAAATCGTAACACCAGTAATACGTCTTATATCCGTGGACGGGCAACCCCGTGCGATAAAGTGACCAAATGAACGAAACCATTTGCGGATTCACCATTTGGGAATACGCGTTGCCTTTGCGACCGAAACCTAAAACTTTTCAAACAAGAGCTATTGAACGGAAGAGTAAAGACGTGTTCGACTCTTCATGACATCAAGCAGGTCAAAAATCGGTAAATTAAATCGATTTTCTAATAAAAGTTTCAGTTGCACGGAAACAGGGGACGGTTTGAAGAAGTGGCCATTGTCACATGCTTCGTTCTTTCCCGTACATTTCTGCTTCTTGATCATGCCGAGTCTAAATTTTGGTCTCGTCCGTTTCTGTTTTGATTGAACTTAACAAGCCGCATATATTTTGAAAGGAAGCTTTTCAAGCTTCAATGAAAGGTGACGAAAACCCTTATTAGCACGGAAACCGGGTCTCCGAGTATACAACAAACTTTTACAAAGTCGAGACAACAGAAGTCTTCTGAGAAGAATTTCAGCTGACGCCAAATATATGACCACTAACTGTCTACAGTGCCGACATGGTGAAACCATTCTGAAATTCTGAAAACTGTCTGGTGTACAAATAAAGGTTTGGCACAAACTTACCTCAATGAGTCTGCCGCAGTGAACAAAATACAAAATAATGGCGTCACGCACATGCCTGAACTTGTCCACTTGCGCATGCGCCGAAGGACGTGATGTCACCATGACGTCACCTCATTTGCATCTCATTATCTTCTCCAATAAAAACTGTGTGTGCAGCTGAAATCACCCACTGTGTGTGTGTGTAGGCACGGGTTCCCGGGCGTTACTATGGGGTATTGCAGATAATCATATAAAACGCATCACAATGATATTTGTAAGCGGTCTAAGGGGTTTGCCTTGTGGGGAATAGGAAAAAATACCCCATAAATTTTTGATACCCCTTAGGCCCGGTGAAAAGGTGTACACACTACCTCATAACGTAAGGTAGACAAACGCACACACACACACACACACACACACACACACACACACACACACACACACAATCTTTCTTTCGTCATTGTCAATGTTTAGGTAACCCGCAATGTCATTCCATGTACGCATACGTTATACTAGTACAACACACACAGGCACGTACACATCTTCACGAACGCCACACTTTAATAGATAATACACGTGGCAGCGCCAATGACTCATCGATCATGGGATCTCCTTCAGAGGTCTAACTTAAACATGTGTGTTTTGAGGGCTGTTCTAAAGGCAGATGGTGACTGGGAATCCCTAATGCTCCGGGGGATTCTAACTGTCACCATCAAGATATTGTTGGATTTCTTGCTGTGTCATTGTCGGGTGGTTTCTTTTTCCTTTCTCGTTTTGTCCCCGACACATTTGGACGGTTTCGGCACACCTTCTGTCGTTGTGAAGATGCTGAATTGCCTGAAAAAACTAATATTTTTCACAGGGTTAGACACATTGAAGTGAAAGATGACCCATTGTTTCTCTGTTGTGTATCAATGTCATGAAGGGGATACTCTTGAGTAAAAATTATATCCATTTGTTTCATTCCAGAAAAAAAATGTCGCTCTTTTGGGTTATGAAGCTCTCAATATAGACCAAATCAACGAATATCAGACCGTTAAAATAACTCATATTGAGTCATATATGACATCAATTTGGTTCATGACCTAGCCAAGAAACCCAAAACTTTTTTTTCTTCTTAGTTCATGGGCTGAAACTCCCACGTTCACTCATGTTTTAGTACAAGTGGATTTTTACCTGTATGGCCCTTTTTACCCTGCTATTTAGGCAGCTGATATGAACTTGGCAGAAAATTGACAAATCGATTGATTGACATAGCAGATTGTTGTTGCTAATCCGCCATATAGGAAGCAAGTTTAACGATCACCTGTTGTTGGTTTCAGCAAGTTGTATTTTAATTCAACAACATGACACATACACAATATGCTGAATATCAACACACGCAAAAGCCAGATGAGCTTATTAAAAGCACTGGATAACAAAAATTAACATTATTCTTGTTGGTGAAGTACTGAATCACAAAATGTAAACAAGATGGGCTGCACCTACAAATCGCTATATAACGATGTGAAATGCAACTTCTACAGGGTTCTGATGGAGCGCCATTTTTGGTCAAATAAAGTTTGATTCCCTTCAATATTTTTGCTTGATTACATGCGCCCGATAGTTGGATGCACCTTATGACTTTTATTTTGTTATTTTAAAAGTCGAAGGGTGCAACTTATCGTACATAAAATTAATATGGTACATTTTTGCAGTTTAGTGGTTAGCAACAATATAAGTGACATATTGCTTTCCTCCAACACATTCACAAAAAAATAAATGTTTACATGTGACAAGTTTCTTTTTTGGGAGATTATGTATATACTATTTTTGCTAAATACAATACACTCTGGATACCCCCCCCCCCCCCCCCCAATCCATATTTAATTACGCACCATTCATTTTGAGGTTAGGACGATCTTCTCGCACAGCATCGTCTTCTTCTTGATGGTCTTCTTCTTGATGGTCTTCGCCTGGTCTTCACGTGGCGGGCCCTGTCTTCGACTAACAGGAGAAGGGATGCAGGCGGGTCCCTGGCGCCTTAAAACCAGCTGCTTCGGGCAGATGGGGCTCGTCAACCTTGGATGGTCGCTCATCTAGGAGAAGGAAAACTCCGATTTCAAAACCCGCACTGCCTTGTGTGCGCCTTGGGAAAGGCAAAGGCTACGAGAAGGAAAACTTCGACAACAAACCCGGGTAGAGTGGACTCGACAGCCCAGCAAGGCAGCTACTCTTGGGGAGGAGGCAACCCTGAGTAAGAACCTCAACCACCGAAGACGGAAGACAGCAGCCAACTTGGCGTGGGGAGAAAATCGGCTGTCTATGCTTCCACAATAATACATCGAACGCAGAAGAAGAAGCATTTTTAAGGGCACACGGAGGCTCCTTTCTTACACAATTAGAAAAGGACTTCGTCGTATTTACGACGAAAGGCGTATCATTCCCAGGCCTGATATTTGCAACATATACTTAAACTCATTGTCTCCCAGATACGGATATATTCGTACCCACTCATATGACTCTCTCAGACTGTTACCTTCAGTCGCTTCCTGTAACGTTTATCTAACGCTTGCATTCCAGCGTGTTGATACACTGTTACATGGTTTCATTTACTAGTGCACCCTGCGCCATTGGCGCATTAAATCGCGTCTCGGAGAACAATGACTGTCTCGATATTTTGGTCAAAAACGAAAATAATGTATAATATTTTTGAATTCAGGGAAAGATGAAAAATACAATGCAATCTTTTAGAGATTAATAAAGTTATTGTATTGTATTGTATTGTAATCAATTTTAAATCTGTTTGCGAAAAATTGATTTAAATGACAACTTTAATGAGCAAACTCATTAATTAATGGTTAAGCCTCCAAGCTGAAATGCAATACCAAAGTCCGGCCTTCGTCGAAGATTGCTTGACGAAAATTTCAAAAAAATTGGTAGAAAAATGAGAGCGTGACGGTGCTGCCTCAACTTTCACAATAAGCCGGATATGACGTCGTCAAAGACATTTATCAAAACAATGGAAAAAAAACGTGTGGGGATGTGCACATGAACATTTGTTGTACATACTGCTTTAAGTAGACCTACCCTAACGTAGGCGAACTTGACGCAAGTCGGGGTAAGTCCACCTACAGGGTGGGGCAAGTCCGCCGCTTTCATCCCATAGTAGGTACAAGACTAGTAGTGGGCAAGCTTTAGTGGGCAAGCTTTTTTAATTCCCTTCAATATTTAGGTTCACAAATGCCAATGACAAAATACAAAAGAATGTCGAAAGAATGTAACACACAATTACGTTAGGGGAGACCGGGGCTAGTCCGCCTACTTTTATGCTTTTGGTAGCATAACTGGCGAGGAGACCGGGGCTAGTCCGCCTACTTTTATGCTTTTGGTAGCATAACTGGCGAGTTTGATGAACTAGAAGACTGATTTTTTTTATTTTACATCAAGACAAATGTGTAGCTGATATCAATGTGCAGACAGTTTTTAAGTGTGCATGAACATTTGTTGTACATATAATTGCTCACGGCGAACATGCCCCAAGACAAATAGGCGGACTTGCCCCCGCACGGGCAGGCAACTCTAGTGCCAGATAGCGAGCACAACATGGGAAGGAAGAAGCAAAACTTTCGTCAGAACTCGACCTTAATTAACGCACTTTCACTCGACACCAAGACTAAGTATTTGTTCTCAAAGGTAATGCATCAAAACCTAAGTCAACTCCTATGCATCCATGTTACAAAAATGAAGAAAAACACTTTTTGTGATCTGTACTCACGATATATGGGCGCGCAACCTCTGAACTTCTGCAGGATATGGCGGGAAGAAGGGACACCACTCTCACATGATGTGAATGTCTAAAAGGTGGCAAACGTAAGAATAAACAGACAAAGACAAATGTGTCCCGAGGGCGGACTAGCCCCGGTCTCCCCTATACTTTCGTAAGTTCACGAATCTCGTGTCTTTAGGGTTTAACATTTATGAACAACGAAGACGGTCCATGTTAGCCTAATACTTTGAGAGGACATTAGGCAAACCTGTACTTTCATAAGTTCACGAACCTCATGTCTTTTGGGTTTAACATTTATGTACAACTATATCCTCCCACTTAGATAACGGCAGAAGTTATCCCTTCTCAAGAGGAGAAATACTGACTTGTTCGTTAGTTGACATGGGGGTTGTTCAGAAAGTTTTTTGTTTAGTTAGTTGGTTAGTTTGTTTGTTTGTTTTGCTTAACGCCCAGCCGACCACGAAGGGCCATATCAGGGCGGTGCTGCTTTGACACATAACGTGCGCCACACGCAAGACAGAAGTCGCAGCACAGGCTTCATGTCTCACCCAATCACATTATTCTGACACCGGACCAACCAGTCCAAGCACTAACCCCATAATGCCAGACGCCAGGCGGAGCAGCCACTAGATTGCCAATTTTAAAGTCTTAGATATGACCCGGCCGGGGTTCGAACCCACGACCTCCCGATCACGGGGCGGACGCCTTACCACTAGGCCAACTGTGCCGGTAGTTGGTTAGATAGTTAGATAGTTAGTTAGTTGGGATGGTTGGTTAGTTGGTTTGCTAGATAACTAGTTAGATAGTTAGTCAGATAGCTAGATGCACAACAACACTACAGAAATGCACTACAGGAAATTGACAAGAAAAATGGCCCAATCCGTTTTACAGTCCTACTTACTAATGGCGTGCAAAATTAACACATTCCTCCACAGAAAATACCCTGATCCTGCCTGTAATTGCTGTATTCAAGTCATACAGTTCTACTGATTGTGCACCGGCACGGTTGGCCTAGTGGTAATGCGTCCGCCCCGTGATTGGGAGGTCGTGGGGTCATACCTAAGACTTTAAAATTGGCAATCTAGTGCTGCTCCGCCTGGCGTCTGGCATTGTGGGGTTAGTGCTAGGACTGGTTGATCCTGTGTCAGAATAATGTGACTGGGTGAGACATGAAGCCTGTCAGTGCTGCTGCTTCTGTCTTGTGTGTGGCGTACGTTAAATGTCAAAGCAGCACCGCCCTGATATGGCCCCTGACTTTCGTTAAGGTAATATATTGTACTACGTTGCAAGCCCCAAGAGCAAATTTTTGAATAGTGCTTTTGTGAACAAGAAACAATTGACAAGTGGCTCTATCCCATCTCCCCCCTTCCCCCGTCGCGATATAACCTTCGTGGTTGAAAACGACGTTAAACACCAAATAAAGAAAAAAAGATCTGACTTTCGTAAGGGTATTAGCTTTATTTTGACATCAACATTACCTGCATCAGACGCTTTTTGTGTAAATGTAAATACATAATCACATGCACTTAATATAAGCATAGCTTGATTGTTGTGTAGACCTAAGTTGTTCTATTGTATTACATGCCACCCTCTTTTATCTGAATAACATCATGTTTTAATAAACACGCATTTGCCATTAATCAGGTTTGCCATGAAGTCAAAAGATTTAAAGAAAGCACGAATTAATCTATGTCGTGCAATTACTGATCTGAATGCTAAACCGACGTCAGGTGGTGGAGGGTATACACTTTTTAATGAGAGCGCGTTAATCCCTTTGATAATCTTATATAATGATGGTGCGTTAATCCCCTCAGTAAAAGTATTGTTAAGTATGAATTAACTCTTCCCTGTTGGAAGCATAAGTTCACGAACCTCATGCCTTAGAGGTTTAAACATTCATGTGGAACGTTGACGGCCCGTGTTAGCCTAATACTTTGAGAGGATATTAAGCAATAATATTCTCTACTTTCATTAGTTCACGAACCTCATGTCTTAGAGTTACCCCCCGCGGGTTAGGGGGAGGGGTTCCCATATTGGTTGGGACGAGAAAGAATTTACCCGATGCTCCCCAGCATGTCGTAAGAGACGACTAACGGATTCTGTTTCTCCTTTTACCCTTGTTAAGTGTTTCTTGTATAGAATATAGTCAATGTTTGTAAAGATTTTAGTCAAGCAGTATGTAAGAAATGTTAAGTCCTTTGTACTGGAAACTTGCATTCTCCCAGTAAGGTAATATAGAATCAGAATCAGAATCAGAATCAGAATCAGAATTTATTGTCATTAAAGCACATAGCCTATTGACACATTCAAGATACATAAGTACAGGAAAAAATAGCAATATAAACATAACATACATGTAATACAAAACCAAGTGGAACAGGGTGAACAAAGAGGACCTGAAGATGAGCATAGGTTATTGAGGACAGTCGGAAGACGCATTGCATCTGCGTAGTTGAAAACAATCGTACACATATTTTGCCAATTGCCTTTGGATGTCGCTGTCAGTAAACAGAGAACTGACTCTAATTTCATCACTGCCGGTGGAAGTATTCGGTAATAACTGTTGCCTGAGATGAGCATACATTGTACATGAATCAAGGAAGTGAAGTTCATCCTCCACCACTCCACAGTTTCTGCATAGTCTTTCCTCCCTTGGTGTTCCCGTGTATCTGCCCTTTTCGATTTCTAAGTCATGGGCACTTATACGTAGTTTGCTCATAGCCTGTCTGTGTTCTTGTGTTAGCAAAAGATAGGGTTGTAGAGAGTAGTTGTGTGACACTCCCTTGTAAAACTGTAGTTTAGAGGAGTTTCCTTCTTTTTTTGTCCTCCAGAGCCTGACAAATTGAGTTTCTACATGTTTTGTTAGCGCGTGTTTCAGTCTTGCCGGGTGTATTGTGCTTTGGTTTTGCCACACGTGTTTGAAGCCTGAGGAAGTCAGGAACTCGCGTACAAATAAGAGCCATTTATTTTCCTCTTTATGTTCTTGTGAGAGAAGGCTTGAGTAAGTTTGCCTAAGAAGCCCATGTTGGTCAGATTCCATGATGTGTAACCAAAATGATATGATCTGTCCCAATATTTTTGTACTACTGTATATTGTACTACATTGCAAGCCCCTGGAGCAAATTTTTGATTAGTGCTTTTATGAACAAGAAACAATTGACAAAGGCTCTATCCCATCTCCCCTTTACCTCCGTCGCGATAACCTTCGTGGTTAAAAACGACGTTAAACACCAATTAAAGTCTTAGAGTTTTAACATTGATGTACAAAGATGACTCCTGTGTTCATACTCTCCTACACACACACACACACACACACACACACACACACACACACACACACACACACACACACACACATAAACACACACCATCATCCTCATCTCGATTCCTAGTCTACGTTAAAACACTTAGTCAAAACTTGACTAATTGTAAACAGAAAAAAAGAAGAGTCAATGATAAACGTTGGAATGTCTGGCAAGATCCGACACGTTTTCGAGACAGTAGCAGAACAGTGATCAATGTACTGCACATCTGATCAACAAAGGGAAGTAATCACCACTATTTAATACGACATACACAATGAAGTAAGCGAGAGTTGTGTGGCACCTGAGAGAAATACAATCAAAGAAACGAACAAGCGATGCTCATCCCACACAGAGCGCGTCTGGAGGTTAAGTTCTCAATATTGCATACTCATACATACGCATACACGTGTGTATCATCTAAAGTCGGTGTAAAACCCGGGAACATGCCCCTAATGGCTTTGCCGTGAGGGCGTAAAACTTGAATTTCTCTCAAATTTGTGATTGCATGGCTGACGCTGTTTTTCACGTGAAGTTTGCACGATCTCTCACACATTTAAATGTTAGTCATCAGACTTTGACATTTAACGATGGAAGGATATCACCTTTATTTTGGTAGTCGTCAGACTTTCTCAGTCTTTTACAATGGAAAGATATCACCTTTAAATGGTATAGTCATGAATTTTGTGGCAGATAAATAAGAGACAGCTCTTCAGAAAATACATTAACCGCTACAGTCAGCAAGACATCAACCGCTTCAGCCAAAAAAACATCAACCGCTACAGCCAACGAGACACCAACCGCTACAGCCAACGAGACATCAACCGCTACAGCCAACGAGACATCAACCACTACAGCCAACGAGACATCAAACCGCTACTGCCAACGAGACATCAACCACTACAGCCAACGAGACATCAAACCGCTACTGCCAACAAGACATCAACCACTACAGCCAACGAGACATCAACCGCTACTGCCAACGAGACATCAACCACTACAGCCAACGAGACATCAACCACTACAGCCAACGAGACATCAACCACTACAGCCAACGAGACAACAACCACTACAGCCAACGAGACATCAACCGCTACAGCCAACAAGACATCAACCGCTACAGCCAACAAGTCATCAACCGCTACATCCAACAAGACATCAACCGCTACAGCCAACAAGACATCAACCGCTACAGCCAACAAGACATCAACCGCTACAGCCAACAAGACATCAACCGCTACAGCCAACGAGACATCAACCACTACAGCCAACGAGACATCAACCACTACAGCCAACGAGACATCAACCACTACAGCCAACAAGACATCAACCGCTACAGCCAACAAGACATCAACCGCTACAGCCAACAAGACATCAACCGCTATTGCCAACAAGACACTAACCGCTACAGCCAACGAGACATCAACCACTACAGCCAACAAGACATCAACCGCTACAGCCAACGAAAGACGGTTTCTTTACTGTTTGGTATGTATTACAATTGCAAGACTAGTCTTTTGTTGTGATCTGAATCACATGAACTAAATGTTTTGACATACGTGAGTTCATTTTTCTATTGTTTTGCAGGTTTAAACCCGAGACAAAAAGTTGAAGTGTGATAATGTATGCACGCTGTCTCTTTCCCTTTCTTCTCCTGATTTTGATCGCAGGTAAGGAAAATTAGCCATACTTGCTTCGCTCTGTCTTTCTGTCTCGCCATTTCCATAGCAACAGGGACATTTGTGATTGCGCTTTTGATTGTTGTCTTTGTGTTATGCGTAATGCGATGTGGTGCCAACAGACACATTTCCTTATTTTTGTACTATGAATATAGACATTAAAGTAGTCTTATCTTATCTTATCTATTGCCAGAGTACATATGCAGTTATTCCATTCATTTAATACTAGAGTGAATGGGAAAGCGAGGGCGGGAGAGGAAGTGTATCTGCCTACGTGTGTGTGTGTGTGTGTGTGTGTGTGTGTGCGTGTGTGTGCGTGTGTGTGTGTGTGTGTGTGTGTGTGTGTGTGTGTGTGTGTGTGCAGATCGATTCCAAGAAATACTACTCTGATCTTTACGAAACTTTACATACACATTCTTGCAGATGAAATCTCCAGACACATGTATCTTTTTGCGATTAATGTTTTTGATGACGCCATATCTGGCTTTAAGTGAAAGTTGAATCGGCACTGTCACACCCTCATTTTTGGATTAAAATGTAGGTCAAGCAATCTTCGACGAAGCCCGAACAATAGGATTGCATTTCTGCGTAGAAGCTTAAAAAATAATAAGTTTTATCATTACAAATTCCCGCAGTGGGGCACTGCGGTTATGAAATTAAAAGCCCCTCCTGTTTTTGGAACCGCAGGAGCTTTCTAGTTTGCTGTTAGGTAGATTTTTGGTTCCTCTTTCCTGTCATGCTCTCTTTTTCTTCATGAATTCTTTTCTTTTTTCTGCCTTCTTGCTCATTCACCTGTATTTTTTTCAAAAATCTCTTCTCTTGCCGCTTGTCTCGCGATTCATGTATAGTTTAATCTGTTAGTGTTCTGATGTAAGTCCAGCAGTAGATAGGTTAAGCCTATTTTAACATACTGGAAACTGGTAATCTTCCAGTAGGTATTAATTTAGTTTTACTAAAGCCTGCTGGGACACAAGTAATGGGTTAGTGCATTTGTAAACAGGAATCGCTTGACAAGTGGCCCCCTTCATCCCCCCCTTCCTCGTCCTGATATGGCTCTGCGTAGTCGGCTGGACGTTAAGCAACAAATAAACAAACAAACAAACAAATCATTACAAATCTCAAAATTCTAATTCAAATAATAATTGTTGTAAGCAATCTAAAGATGATTACATCTTATTCTTTGTATTTTCCTGATTCTAAAAACATATAAATATGTTGTGTTTTGATTAAAAGTGTTTTGATTAAAAACAAGCTCAGAAAACTCTAAAGAATAAACAAAAGTGTGCTTTCCTGTGACTTGGCTATACTGGCTTTTCACTTCAAGCGATACCGGCACGGTTGGCCTAGTGGTAAGGCGTCCGCCCCGTGATCGGGAGGTCGTGGGTTCGAACCTAAGACTTTAAAATTGACAATCTAGTGGCTGCTCTGCCTGGCATTTGGCATTATAGGGTTAGTGCTAGGACTGGTTGATCCGGTGTCAGAATAATGTGACTGGATGAGACATGAAGCCTGTGCTGCGACTTCTGTCTTGTGTGTGGCGCGCGTTAAATGTCAAAGCAGCACCGCCCTGATATGGCTCTTCGTGGTCGGCTGGGCGTTAAACAAACAAACAAACAAACAAACTTCAAGCTTTCCACAAGCAAGGCACACTCAGCTTGACGTAAACCATCAGTTTCTAGTCGCAGACACTGTCAAGCTTTTACACACAGTACAAACACCCTTTCGTTTAAACACTCACCGCTTGAGACCTATTTCTTAAAATCTCATTAATAAACTAACAGCTTGTTACACAAACATTCTTAAATCATAAAAATAAAAAAAATTCATCAAGACAAGATCAGTAAAATTCGAAGTTTTGAAAGTTTGAAAAAAAGGGAGCCCGGAAGCAGGTCACGCAAGGTCGTGGTTGACCAAGCAAATGAATTTCCTGCATAGCGCTTGCTCCTTTGAAGCTAACCGCCGCCGATAAGTTCGTGCGACTCGCAGCCGTTTGTTGCGTTTCAGACTCAGAGGAACACAATAACGTACTATTGCAGATACAGCGAGTCGCATTGAAATCACAAACTGACGACGAAATTGTGAAAATAACAAAGCACCACTTTTATCGTTTACCAGCTTCTGACTAAGCGTTATTGACAAAAGAAAATGAGGAATGAAACTGTTGGTATTCTGTTTTATTAATTTGTTGTTGTTCAAATTCAGTAATTGGTGCGATGAAGAGAACTTGCTTCGCGCATGAATATTGTTAAGCGGAAGGTCTCGGCAAGAGGAAAAACGCACGAGGAGGATCGTGTTGAAAAAGTTGGCGTTTCTGATGAAAACGTTGTGGTCAAGGGATAAAACGCTTACACATCCCGAGTTCTGAATAGCTTGCATATTTTCCCTGGGGTAGATTTTCAGCTACTCCCTCGCCAGAGGCTCGGGAACACCTGAAAATTGACCCTCGAGGAAAATATGTGTCAAGGGAAAATTTGGTGGTATAGTTTTCTGATCACGGTACCCCTGAGCGATCGTGGAATAAGTTTTATTTCCGAGCAGTCTCTAAAACCCTATTGAAATGGTCTGGCGGAATAGCCGACTCGCCTAATTTGAATAGGTAAAATCAGTGTTTTGTTTTAGCGAGGGACGGTTGTGCTGTGCGATGCGTCGTATGTTAAAACCTGTCACCCCTCTGTGTAAATGCGGTGGTCGAGAGATTGACCGTGCAAGCGTGATACGTCAGAGAGCGATGGGATGACTGATGCGAGCGGATGTGTTTGTTGTGGTGTGGGATGAAAGTGTTTTTGTTAATTAGAGTAGTTCGGACTTTATTTTAATACCTGCAGCTGGAAGAAGAATTGAGACATGAAAGCGGACATTCTTGTGTTTGTCGGAGGACAGAAAAGAAGTGTCTGTAACTTCAAGGACTTTCGTCAGTGATGTGATGCACGTGTTGTTGACATTCGTCAGTGATGTGATGCACGTGTTGTTGACATTCGTCAGTGATGTGATGCACGTGTTGTTGACATTCGTCAGTGATGTGATGCACGTGTTGTTGACATTCGTCAGTGATGTGATGCACGTGTTGTTGACATTCGTCAGTGATGTGATGCACGTGTTGTTGACATTCGTCAGTGATGTGATGCACGTGTTGTTGACATTCGTCAGTGATGTGATGCACGTGTTGTTGACATTCGTCAGTGATGTGATGCACGTGTTGTTGACATTCGTCAGTGATGTGATGCACGTGTTGTTGACATTCGTCAGTGATGTGATGCACGTGTTGTTGACATTCGTATGTGATGTGATGTGATGCACGTGTTGTTGACATTCGTCAGTGATGTGATGCACGTGTTGTTGACATTCGTCAGTGATGTGATGCACGTGTTGTTGACATTCGTCAGTGATGTGATGTGATGTGATGCACGTGTTGTTGACATTCGTCAGTGATGTGATGCACGTGTTGTTGACATTCGTCAGTGATGTGATGCACGTGTTGTTGACATTCGTCAGTGATGTGATGCACGTGTTGTTGACATTCGTCAGTGATGTGATGCACGTGTCGTTGACATTCGTCAGTGATGTGATGCACGTGTTGTTGACATTCGTCAGTGATGTGATGCACGTGTTGTTGACATTCGTCAGTGATGTGATGCACGTGTTGTTGACATTCGTCAGTGATGTGATGCACGTGTTGTTGACATTCGTCAGTGATGTGATGCACGTGTTGAGGATTCGGAAGGAAGTGTGTTAGTACAGTGCCGAACAGTGTGTTTTGTGTGACGAGAGGTATTTTGTTATAACCTAGGTCTGATGATTGTTTTTATTTGAGTTAATAGCGAAATGTTTTTGTTCATTCGTTGTGTGCCGTGTGTGTTGTTCGAGTGCGTGTTGTCACCATCCCGTATGCACGAGTATGTCTGTGTATGTCTGTGTATGACTGTGTATGTCTGTGTATGTCTGTGTATGACTGTGTGTCTGTGTATGTCTGTATGTCTGTATGTCTGTGTATGACTGTGTATGTCTGTGTGTGTCTGTGTATGTCTGTGTATGTCTGTGTATGACTGTGTATGTCTGTGTATGACTGTGTGTCTGTGTATGTCTGTGTATGTCTGTGTATGACTGTGTATGACTGTGTATGTCTGTGTGTGTCTGTGTATGTCTGTGTATGTCTGTGTATGACTGTGTATGTCTGTGTGTGTCTGTGTGTGTCTGTGTATGTCTGTGTATGTCTGTGTATGTCTGTGTATGACTGTGTAAATATGTGTGAATGAGTGTATGAATGTAGAAACCCCGTGCATGGAAAAGCAAACACCGGACCAATACGTCAGCAGCACATCTAAAATCCCTTGACAATATGCAAGCTATTCAGAACTCGCAATGTGAAGTATTTATGTGTGTGATGTGACGTATTCAATGGTGCAAGGTGAGGTATTCAATGGTACAATGTGACGTGTTTAATCTTGGAATATGACGTATTCAATGGTGCAATGTGACGTCATCAATGGTGCAATGTGACGTCATCAATGGTGCAATGTGACGTATGGTGTGTCTGCAGAACTGCGACCAGATCACACGCGGCGCAAGATGAAGAGGGATGAAATTGATGAATGGAGAGAAGAAATCATTGAATTCCGGTGAGGCTTGTTGGCCCGTAGGTGTCTGTGACATCTCATCTTGACCACAAAAAAAATCCGATTGTCATCAAAATACTATACACATATGTTAACACTAAAATTTGGACAGAAAACAGCTGAAAATTCAAATAAGCAATCTAAATAATCACTAAGCAGGTGTTGTAGTTTTATTTCAAATAGGGATATCAATGCCAAGACAAACGCATGTGTTTACACTTAGGATTTATTGGACACACGTCATTGTCGCTTGGCTGCTTAACACGTAAAAGGACGTAACTCTTTCAGAAATCGTTATTCCTCGTTCACTCATTTTCTGCTTTAAACCCAAAGGGAAGTAACTCTTTCAGATCGAAACCGTTATTCCTCGTTCACTTTTTGTTTGTTTGTTTGCTTAACGCCCAGCCGACCACGAAGGGCTATATCAGGGCGGTGCTGCTTTGACATTTAACGTGCGCCACACACAAGACAGAAGTCGCAGCACAGGCTTCATGTCTCACCCAGTCACATTATTCTGACACCGGCCCAACCCGTCCTAGCACTAACCCCATAATGCCAGACGCCAGGCGGATCAGCCACTAGATTGTCAATTTTAAAGTCTTAGGTATGACCCGGCCGGGGTTCGAACCCACGACCTCCCGATCACGGGGTGGACGCCTTACCACTTGGCCACCAGTGCCGGTCCCTCGTTCACTCATTGGCTGCTTTAAACCCAAAGGGAAGGAACTCTTTCAGGAACCGTTATTCCTCATTCACTCATTGGCTGCTTTAAACCCAAAGGGAAGAAACTCATTCAGAAACAGTTATCCCCCTCCCCCCCCCCCCCCCAAAAAAAAAAATAGCAACCAACCCCTTACAGTAAATCAAGCTGATGAGATCATAGTCTGCTTGTTCACTCATTCGCGAGATTGCCTGTCACTCGAAACTCAAGACTCAAAATGTTGCTACCTTTCGGATTAAAGATTTATATTACAGGGATCACGCGACTGCCGCTCAAGTAAGGGTACCCTCAAAATCGACTGGACGGAAAAGGAAGGGCCTAATTAAAAATCGACAAAAAAACACAATAGGCAAAACCTTGCAACATTTATTTATATGGGAGATTTATTTAGCGCTTGACGTTCTCTAAGCGCTTTACATATTAATTTCTGCCGTGTGAGATGAAATTGTTTACACAATATATCACGCATTCACATCGGCCAGTAAATCTCCAGCAATTACGGCGAATATTTACTTTTCACGGCCTATTATTTCAAGTCACACGGGTATTTGGTGGACATTTTTTTATCTATGCCTATACATTTTTGCCAGGAAAGACCCTTTTGTCAATCTTTAACGTGCACACCCCAATGTAGTGTACTCGAAGGGACATCGGTTTTTCGTCTCATCCGAAAGACTAGCACTTGAACCCACCACCTGGGCTAGGAAAGGGGGAAGAAAATTGCTTATGGCCCAACCCAGGGTCGAACTCGCAACCTCTCGCTTCCGAGGCAATTGCACTTTACCACTCGGCCAGCCTTTACCACTCGGCCAGCCTTTACCACTCGGCCAGCCTTTACCACTCGGCCAGCCTTTACCACTCGGCCAGCCTTTACCACTCGGCCAGCCTTTACCACTCGGCCAGCCTTTACCACTCGGCCAGCCTTTACATGCGAGAAGACAGCCAAATCAATCATCTGAACAAATACGTGTACCGTTCCAGCAATAAATGTGGTATGTTAGTAAAATATTCTGAAAGTTTCAAAGCAAATGATCCACTCATTCATTGCTGAAATACAGCATTTTTTGTCAAGATACCCGTTTTTGACCACTCATGCGATCGACACCTGCATTAATAGGAATAGCATAGCACACGGAATACGCAAGCTAGCTAAACAAAACAACCTGTTTGGGGTATATCATAGATTTGGCGTTCTTCGCGCATGTATATCTTGCTACGTTTTGGCTATTGTGATTTTTTTGTCGATTTTCAATCGGGCCTATCCATTTTTGTCCAGTCGATTTTGAGGAAACCCTTATTTTAGCGGCGGCCACGTGATCCCTGTAAAAGAAATCAAGACCAAGATTTCAAAGCAAATTGAGTCCCTTTGTTATGGACGTATGACAGTGAAATCTAGTCCCGAAGAGGACCATTGTTTTAGTACCAAAACCAGACACGTTTTTTGACACTAATGTGTCTCATCAGACGTCAGGTGGTACAGATGGCGAGAGATGTCAATCCATGGTAGCTGTAACGTCTTTCAGTCAAGCACATACACAGAGGCAACTCCTGTCAGTGAGTTAGTTCAAAGCTTAATTCGTAGTTTCTCAGTAGAGGCAAGCTAATGGCACATCGACCTAGATACATGTATGCTACAGCACGGTGGAGGGTAACGTGCAATGCGCATGTCCTGTATGACCTTATTACAATGCGCATGTCCTGTATGACCTTATTACAATGCGCATGTCTGGCCTGGTGCCTTACTAAGCTCACTGATTGTGTCAGTATCCAACTAAAAAGCAAACCTCTCTCGGAGAGGTAGCTTCTGTTTGCATGGGAGACTACCCTTATCTGACAAACCCAAGAGGACATCTGCGAAGAGAAACGCTTTGGTTTAAGGCCAAAGTGTGGAATTTGAATTTGTAAAGAACGAATTTTGAAATTTTGAAAAATTTTAATCAAGAAATTAGGTTAAAACGAGGGACATGTGAAAAGTTATAGTAAATTCTCAAAACCAGGAATTTGACAAAATCTCACATAAATTACACGAGTGAACTTATCGATACCTATTGACCGAAAGAATTTTGGAAAGTTTTAACCAAGAAGTTAGGTTAAAACGAGGGAAATTTGAACAGTAAATTCTCAAAACCAGGACATTTACCAAATCACGAACAGAACATATTAGTTATCGTTAGATTTGACTGCGATATTCCGTCGCGATATAACCTTTGCGGTTGAGAACGACGTTAAACACCAATTAAAGAAAGAAAGACTGCGATATCCAGATTTATCAGTGCCAATGTCTCGAAAGCCTGAATCATATCAGATCTCGGCTCACGTCTCGATCTGATATGATTTCAGCTTTCTCGACATTGGTACTGATAAATCTGGATATCGCAGTCAAATCTAACGATAACGATTTTATCGTATTCCATTTCGGAAGAAGAACCCATTAACCCCAGTCTGAGAACTCGGTCAAGAGCAAGGGAGGCTACTGTCATGTTGGAAATATTGGATTGTCTTTTCCTGCTTTCGCAACTTTGCTGCTATAACTTTCATTTTTCAAATACTCTTTCGTTTTCTAAGACGTAAATAAGGCATCTAAAAACAACAAAGAAAAGAAAAATATTGGCGGTTACTTGCAGACTTTTAGACTTTGATTTAAAGGCTTTGATTTGGCAATTCTAAACGATGGCAGGAACTGAAGTGCCCCGGACTGTATCAGTGAAGTCCTCTGGCTCATTTTCTGTGTGGAAGACAGCTTCCAGTTCTTCGACGTTATCGACGGACTGCAGTGTTGATAATGTTGTCGAATCACCAACTGCAGACGACACAACATTCCAAAACAACTTTCAAAGATGGCGTCTTCCGATAGCCTTCGTGACTGTTTTGAAGCTGTTAAGGTTTTTGTGTGGATTTTGCATGGCTACGACAAAGAGGGATGGGACAGTGATTCATGCTGGAGCAAAACGTTTAAATCGGCTGCTCATTTCCAGCCTTTACGTGAGTAATGAGCGCTAATAACCTGCAAGAGAACTCGCTTCTCGCTCAAGTTCAGTTTGTTTACGGCTGTTCCAGTCGCCTCCCTCGGTAAGATTAACAGAGAAGTAGTAGAATGGTATGTTTTAAAGATAGGTGGAAAATGTGTGTATTTATTCATTACACAGCTTAATCTTTCTGATGCAATTACTTTCCTTTTATAAATTTGCGCTTTAAAATAATGGGAGACTTGTGTTTCCTTCAGGTGAGATTTTTTTCTTCAAAATTACAATTGGAAAACTACTTCCTGCACGATATCAAATTCACTAGGAACTTCCTGCGCGATATCAATTGATATACAGTTCCTAGTTGACCAATGACAACAGCTGTTTTTGTCATGTGATCAGTAAAAATGCGATAACACGTGTGAACTTATCGATACCTACTGACCAAAAGAATACACCTCCAGGGCCGGACCAAGTTCGTTTGAGGGGGGGGGGGGGGGGGTTCCAACTGAAGGCAGGGGTCCAAAGTCCACATTTTTTTTTCTCTGAGAGGTACATTGGATGGCCAGGGGGGGGGGGGGGGGATGGGGGTTCCGGAACCCCAGGACCCCCCCCCCCCCCCAGATCCGGCCCTGCACCTCAGACTGATAAAAATACACAGTCACAATAGTACACGTCCACATGTATACAAATGCCTGTACATATGTATTTGCCTTCAAACACACACACACACACACAAACGAACACACACACACACGAACACTCAAAAAATACACACGAACACACATATACACAAACGAACACACACATACACAAACAAACACACACACACACACACACACACACACGCACACACATGGGCACAAACACACCCCAACCAACCGACATGCAGGCACGGATGTGTGCCAAACAGGGGAGGTAAGCGGTATCAATTCTATCAATTCAGGGAGAATTGGTGAGCAGCTTGACTGCAGACAGCAGGAACGAGTCCAGGAACCGGGGTGTGCGACACTTGAATGAGCAATCAAGCACATCTTAAACGGACCCCAAATAAAGCGTTTCAAAAGGCGAAAACCGTGTGCACCGTTTGTCTTGTGTGTGTGTGTGTGTGTGTGCTTGTGTGTGTTTGTGCGTGGGTGTGTGTGTGTGTGTGGGGGGGGTATACACGTGTCAGAAAGAGAGAGAGAGATTGTGTGCAGACATTGTGACGATTTATTGGAACGACCTACAATTGAGGACAACCGAGACTATCGTGGAAATATTCTATCGCATTGGAGCGACCGAGACTATCGCAGAGTAACATAACTCACGTCATCAATCACAGATGACGTAATAGCAGAATTTTACTTGTGTCATTCCGAAGCAAGAAACAGTAGAACAGATTGTTTAGAATATTGTTTGCTGACAAGAAAAGGAAATACAGGTAGACAATAGAAAGGAACACCTGAAGCTTTAAAGAATTATATTGAACTAGAGGAATACCCGACTTCGCCGGGGTGAATCGCGAGACAGAGACAGACAGCGTGGCGGTTCACCACAATCACCTTTGAAGGCGAAGTCCTGTCAAACGGGATTGAGAATTTTATCTGCTGTGGCTTCTCAAATGCCAGAACATACAGACAGACAAAAGCCGCTAGACCACATCACAAACAGAACTCTACAATACACAGGTTTTTGCCCCCACACACACACAAACACACACACACACACAGAAGCCGTATATATATATATGTATATCTATATCTATAAATATATAGAGATAGGTGAGAGTGTATTTTTCGCGTGGCTATAAATTGATTCGACCTTTTCACTTTGACAGTAAGAACAACTTACGGGTGCAAGGGAAGCGTTGTGGACAGCGCAGTGACATTCTAAAAATAGTAACTTTGTGCATTTGGTTGCGTGTGATCTGTTTATTAAATGAAATATTGTTGAAAACTGACCGTCGGATTGCAGTCTGTTGTCGAAGAAACTGAGTGAAAAGAAGGGGAACTACTCTTGTCGCTAGACAAAGTATGAGTTACTTGCCTTGCGGGAAATTGCTTGTGATGAACGTTTGAGCACGGCAAATCTAGATTCAGAAAACAACCGAACTCATGGATTTTATATGAAGATTCATGTGTTCAGGCCTGTAGTTGTTAATTTAAATGCGGTATGTTTGTATTGTTTGCTCCAGAGATGTATACGTCGTACGTTAGAGCGTTCGGAACTTTTCAGTCGCAAAAAGTAGTACCGAAACAGAACTTCTCAACCCATTGCACTATCGAGGATTCAGGGGGGTCATGCCAATACGTCCCAGTACCATTGTGTCCCAGTACCATTGTGTCCCAAAAAAATGCCGTCTCATTGCGTCCCATTAAGCAATCCCATTGGGTCCCAATACCATTGTGTCCCAGTGCCATTGCGTCCCGTACCATTGCGTCCCAACAAAATTGCGTGTCGATAGGTCCCCAAAAAATTATATCTCGATACGTCCCATAAAGGAATCCCATTACGTCCCCGTACCATTACGTCCCAACACAATTGTTACTTGAGCAATGCTTGAACGCTGCGGTGGGCAGTGTGTGTGTGTGTGTGTGTGTGTGTCTGGGTCTGTGTCTGTGTCTGTGTCTGTGTGTGGCATGGATATTGTACGACAGAGTAGGTCAGCGAAAGGATGAAAATGAACAGTGGAGTTTATAAGTACGGAGTATCTTACCTTATATTATACGAGTAATTTCAAGCTTCAAGATTGCATAAATTTACGTAGCAATACTGTTGAAGCCTGTATATGCACTTATATACATATATATGTCGTGCCGAATTCACGTAATTGCCGATTCCGCGTAATGGGCAACATTTTTGCCCATTTCGCGTAATCGGCAAAACGCTGCCCAATACGTGAAATCGGCAGCGTTTTGCCGAAATCGCGTAAACGCCTCTAAAACTTGCCTATTTCGCGAATTCGGCAGCCGATTACGCGGAATCGGCAGCCGATTACGCGTAATAGGCAAGTTGCCCATTACGCGAAATCGGCAATAGCAAGTTAAGTGTGTGTGTGTGTGTGTGTGTGCGTGTGTGTGTGTGTGTGTCTCTCTCTTTCTCTCTCTCTCTCTCTCTCTCTCTCTCTCTCTCTCTCTCTCTCTTTCTCTCTCTCTCTCTCTCTCTCTCTCTCTCTCTCTCTCTCTCTCTCTCTCTCTCTCTCTCTCTCTCTCTCTCTCTCTCTCTCTCCCTCTCTCTCTCTATTCACGAAAAAAAAATTTTCTCTCAACGTTTTACGTGCTTAAGCTTGTTCGAAACGTGTGTTCATTTTGCATTGACAAATCAAGTTTGTTTGTGTGACGTGTTTGTTAATGTGTCAATTTGTGTTGATCTCTCTTTCTCTCTCTCTCTCTCACACACACACACACACACACACACACACACACACACACACACACACACACATACACACACACACACACACACACACACACACACACACACACACACACACACACAAATGTGTGAGTGTTCGCGTTCGTAAACGCAACAAGAAACTCCCCGGTACATCGTCACCCAAAATGAGCTATTCGACGTCCTGCTTGAGGCACATATCAACACTGGGCACGGAGGCGAGAAAAAAACCAAAACAATTCTCCAAAATAAGTACGCGAACATTTCCGGTAAAATGATTAACTGTTTTGTGTCGGCCTGTGAAACCTGCCAACGAAAAAAGGCAAATCCAAGCAAAGGCCTGGTTGTGAAACCTGTCAGGTCAAAGTCTTTCTGCGACAGAGGCCAGGTGGACCTTATCAACATGGAGTCATCCCCTGACGGCGGCTTCGTGCACGTTCTTAATTACCAGGACCATTTCACAAAATTCCTGGTCCTACGACCGCTGAAAAGCAAAAGAGCGGCAGAAGTTGCATACAACTTAATTGACATTTTCACAATGATTGGCGCTCCGTGTATCTTCCAAAGCGACAATGGTCGATAATTTGTTGCTTCAGTGGTTGACGAACTCTAAAACATGTGGCAAAACCTTCGCATTGTACATGGGCGGGCTCGACATCCCCAGAGCCAGGGTTCAGTAGAGCGATCGAACGCAGATGTGAAGCAAATGCTGTTAGCGTGGACCATTGACAACGGCACCAGTAACTGGTCTGAAGGGGTCCGCTTTGTCCAGCTACAAAAGAATTCATCCCCACACAGAAATTTGCAGAACAAAACTCCATACGAGGTGTTAATTGTTTGGGGGAAAACCGAGATTGGGTCTGCAGAAGACCTTTCTGCCTAAAGAAGTTGCAGACGTGCTGACAACAGAGGAAGAGCTGGAATCTGCCATACGAGAGATGACAGGGGCCGAGGAAGTTGATGACGAGGCCATGGCCGTACCAGAGATGACAGGGCCAGAGGGAGTTACAGACGAAGCCATGGCCATACCAGAGTTGACAGGGGCGGCAGAACTCGTTGCTCAAGACGTTATGGCAGTAGACAAAGAAGATGTGGCTGCCAGTGCAGATTTAGAGACTGGAGATGAGGAATCAGCACAATCCGATTGTTCCCAGGCAGATCCCAGATCTCAAGAAGAAGAGAATGACAATACATCTGATGACCCCACAATTGCTGAACACATGAAGAAGATAAGGGCGTGCCGAGCGGAGGCTTCACTTGGCCAAGAAAAAAGTAGCGGTCATGTGCTGTCTTCAAGCAATGCCAAACAACACTCCCTAAACGTCGGGGACTGTGTCCTACTTCCAGTGTCTGAGTTTGACTGGGGTCGACTCGACGCCAGAAATATCCCTGGAGTCGTGTCTAAAATCACAGAACACGGCGCGTATAGGATCGCTACAAAGCACGGCGTCGTCAATACTGCTTATTCCAGAAACCAGTTACAGAAGGCAGATTGTCAAATCCTAAAGCTTCAAGATACAAACCCAGCCGTTTCTTCTTTTAGAAAAATCGCTACAAAGCATTCCGCCCATGGTGGTCAGGGGTATGCAAAATGCGCCTGTCAGACATCCTGCAGCTCCAAGAGATGCGCTTGTAGAAAAAGCGGCACTCTCTGCCACAGTCACTGCCACCCGAAAAACAGCAAATGTAAAAACAAATAAAAATTACTACTAAACTGCATGTCAGCCAAACTATAACCTGTGTTTGTGGTACTGAAAGATGAAAATAGCAGCTTAACTTGTATTGTTGAGGAGCGTTCTTTTTCACAATTATGCGTAATTCTTCATGTTCATCTATTTGTTCATCTTTTCCTATTATCGTTCTTTTGTTTCGAAAATAAATGTTTGCCTCGTTTGCATCACTAGTATACTGTGTGTGTGTGTTTGTGTGTGTGTGTGTGTGTGTGTTTGTGAGTGTGTGCGTACGTGCTAAAAAGTATATTATCACATTCATGGTCAGTATCGACGACAACACACACACACATACACACACACACACACACACACACACACACACACACACACTCACGCATACACACACACACACAAACAAACATACACACTAAACTCACTATTGCCGATTTCGCGTAATGGGCAACTTGCCTATTACGCGTAATCGGCTGCCGATTCCGCGTAATCGGCTGCTGAATTCGCGAAATAGGCAAGTTTTAGAGGCGTTTACGCGATTTCGGCAAAACGCTGCCGATTTCACGTATTGGGCAGCGTTTTGCCGATTACGCGAAATGGGCAAAAATGTTGCCCATTACGCGGAATCGGCAATTACGCGAATTCGGCACGACATATATATATATATATATACAGATGATGATAATGATGATGATTGTGGAGATGATGATAATGATGATGATCGTGGAGAAGAAAAGAAGAACAGCTAGTTGAAGGCCTTTATAATGTTCCTTTTTTTTTAGGCGTGTGTTACATACAGTACCTGTTTATGTAAAGTAACATAACAGTTTCTCGCCCAATAATATTTAATTCAAGTGTCTTCGATTTATGAATCCAAAAGGAATTTTGATCGCAGGAGGGTTGCAGAGTAATATGTTAAACATGTACATACGAACCAGGATTTTACCAGATTATGCAGTTGTTGATTTTTAAAGATACGGTTGTGTTTGTTCAGTCATTAAACAGGAAGAAAAATGAAATGATTTGTTATTGAAACATCGTCCCATGTAGAACTAGTCTATGTCACTGATTGTGCATGTATGTATATTCTTGCGCGCGCGCGCGCGCGTGTGTGTGTGTGTGTGTGTGTGTGTGTGTGTGTGTGTGTGTGTGTGTTATGTACGTATGTATGTAGGTGTCTGTGTCTACATTTGTGCGTGTATGGGTTTCGCTCTCTGTGTCTCGGTGTCTATGTGCTGAAGGTTCGATGACTGGACAGTCAGTCTAGCTTTTCTCAGAAACTGGTTTAAACATCGTCTACTCAGTAAATAAGCCTACAGTCATGTCATGCTCGATTACATACAGTGGAATACAAACCGGTGTACTGTACTGTTTCGGTATTTTTCTTTGTGTCGAGCACCGCTAAAGCATATATTAATTTTACACTTCGGTTTAGGTTAGTGTGCTTCAGTTCATTTTAAAAGAAAGAACATGGTTACCTCAGAAAACCTGTAAGGAAAGCAAGGAGCGCCTCAAAACAAACAAACTGACATGCAATATCCTTTACAGTTTCTGATTATATCCTGAAGGATTTTTTTTCTCCAATGAACAAACAGTTATTTATTTATTTATTTATTTTTATTTTGTTCCACTTCACCTCATCTCGACTAACCGGTACACATCTTTTTATTTTATTTTTATTTGTGAAATACTGCTATGTACCGACACAATTTTTATTACAAATCGTGTTGAACGCGTTTTGTAATAAAAATTGTGTAATCCGAACACGATTTGTAATAAATTTATTACAAAACGCACTTTTATTACAAAACGTGTCGCTACACTGCTACAGAAACATCTCAGAAATTAAATTCACTAGTATTGGGACCTAATGGTACGGGGACGCAATGGTACGTAATTGTATTGGGACGTAATGGTACTGGGACGCAATGGTACTGGGACCCAATGGTATTGGGACGCAATGGTACTGGGACGCAATGGTACTGGGACGTAATGGTACTGGGACGTAATGGTACTGGGACGTAATGGTATTGGGACGTATTGACATGTTCCCGATTCAGGCTGTTGCTGGGTCGTTATTTGGTTGGTTGCTGGGTCATTATCGAAAAATAACTACCCCTACAAGTTTACAGAGGTAAAGAAGCAGAGGGGGGAATAAGAGCTATTAATTTAACACGCTAAAGTTCAAGATTACCAAACTGCCTGCGGTTCACTGGAATGAACCCCCCATCATAATTTCGGACAGTACTCACATCATAATTTAACGGTGCGTACTTTAACAGCACACTGCAACATGCTGACTCATTTCATCATTCATTTATGCCTTTGACCCCGTCCGGGGCATAGGCCGCATCATAATTTAACGGTGCGTACTTTAACAGCACACTGCAACATGCTGACTCCCACATCATAATTTAACGGTGCGTACTTTAACAGCACACTGCAACATGCTGACTCCCACATCATAATTTAACGGTGCGTACTTTAACAGCACACTGCAACATGCTGACTCCCACATCATAATTTAACGGTGCGTACTTTAACAGCACACTGCAACATGCTGACTCCCACATCATAATTTAACGGTGCGTACTTTAACAGCACACTGCAACATGCTGACTCCCACATCTTCAGTATCAAGCAGCGTGCGTTTCACACTTTGTCAGCGTCTGCAAATGGCGCTGCTACCCGGTACCCCTGCTACCGAAGGTCTGCGCATGCGTGCGACGCACCAGATTTCGGGCTGCGTTCAACAAACTAAGCGCCCTCTGATAAAAGCGGGTTATCAAGACTTGCTACTGTTAAACTTCAGAGTGGAGAAAATGATTCAGAACCAACATTTTTATCATTGGTCCCCGTTCGAGTTCAGTTTGTGTGTGTGTGTGTTAGTGCGTGTGTATTCCTGACATACTTGAGCGTTTTTATTCGCGTATATCATTTAACATTAGTCAGACGTAACCAAAATCACAACATTCAGCCACAAAGTGGGAAATTGATATCAATGGGAGGCAACCAGCTTGCCGTATGTCAAAGAGTATGACAGCGATTGTTTCCCTTGTTCCAGTGTGGTTGCTGGTGATGATACTAGATATCGCGTGTCAGGATGCACATTATTTATCAATATTAAAATAGAGAGAGTGTGGAGGGGGGGGGCAAGGAAGAAGAGCCAAGAAGAGAGAGAGGGGAGAGAAATAGGCAGACATACACATGCTCAAGCACACATATGTTGGCGCGCGCGCACGCACTGACGTACGCGCTCACAATCGGCACACAACTCCAGTAATGCATCATTATTTACTGCGATTCACACATTCACTCAATAACAGGCGTAGAAACTGACATACCGACTATCACAAATTCTCACCAAATTAAATAAATATTATTTTTTTCAGCAACAAAATGAACACCACTTTACTTTTAACTTCACAATAACTTTACTTACAGATAATACAAACAGACAGACATTTCTCTGGACATTTACACATGTACACACCAACAAAATGGATGATACTTAGCTTTAAAAGTCCGTTTGGCTAACAGTAACACAGTCTATTTATGCAAATCCTCTTATTCGTACAGATGGAGTTCTGTGTCGTACAGCCGTAATGTCCTGGAGCACTAGAGTTCAGAGATCCACTATTGTTCTGTTAACTTGCTGTAGGTCCTGGATGATCTATTTCTTTCGTGTCGTCAGTCCTCAGATCGACCGTCTGTAGGCACAGGAGCTATGAACGTGACATCGTTCCAGGTAGAACACTGGAGTCCAAGAAACTACAGGGATGGGAAGATCCGGAGAAGACTCCGAATGATGACGAGACATAATGAAAGACCACGAAATATCTTGCTGCTTTCCAAGGCAGGAGCCGGAGAAGACTCCGAATGATGACGAGACACAACGCTGCAGAAAACGTCTGAAAAAGACCATACACGGATTTGCTAAATCTCTGTTCAACAGAGTAATTCTAGGGTCAGGTTACGTCTGTCCAGTTCCGTCTGTTCGTTCACAATGTTCGTCCAATGTTAATCAATTAGACGTTTTTAATTAGTGAATAGACATAACTCATAACTCATAACATTTTATTGATCCAACAAAGGAAATTAAATTGGTCATCAGCACATATAGGTCATTAATTAATAATTATAAAAGAAGAAGAGAAGAAAATTTATAAAACCCATGATAACAAAAAAATATCTAAAGTAATATATGTACAACTACAATACCCTTTTTACTTGCACACTTGACACACCGACACACCAACACACATGCATACATACCTACATACATACCTACATACATACATACATACATACATACATACATACATACATACATACATACATACATACATACATACATACATACATACATACATACATACATACATTCCATGTTAAAGTGTAGTTAAGAACATCACAGTAATTATATCATTGTTTGGATTAACAGATAAGTTTTTATGTAAATGATGATAACCAACTTATTTCCGAACATTTCTGTTATGAAGAATGGACTGACAGTCAAACTTTTACACACATTCGCATGCATCTCAACCGTTGAGGAGAGAGATTCCATTCGTTCAGCGTTTCCCTGCCGATCTTGCTGCGAATTATATCGATTTGATACTCACACAACTACGCATGAAGGCACGAACAAGACGGCATGCGCCCAATATGCACTGGTTCGTAAAAATATAGTTACGCATAACCAAAACACTGTAGACAGAAAACACATCGGCCTCGCCGCTTTCCAAGGTAGGAAACGATCTCAGTTTTGTTGTGACGCAGCTTTCCGTCAAAACAATGGCGTCGAAGGAATGTCCGCGTCAGAATAAAGACGTCACAGTAAATCTGCCCTAGCACAGGCACCTTACTTCGCGCTACATCGGAGTTCCTAATCTGTGACAATAGACTTGGGTATGAAGCTTGAACCATTGAAATAAGTGACGGAATCACATAAACAGCCTCCATGGGGGTCCATATTTCTGTAAGTGACGGAATCACATAACCAGCCTCCATGGGGGTCCATATTTCTGTAAGTGACGGAATCACATAACCAGCCTCCATGGGGGTCCATATTTCTGTAAGTGACGGAATCACATAAACAGCCTCCATGGGGGTCCATATTTCTGTAAGTGACGGAATCACATAAACAGCCTCCATGGGGGTCCATATTTCTGTAAGTGACGGAATCACATAAACAGCCTCCATGGGGGTCCATATTTCTGTAAGTGACGGAATCACATAAACAGCCTCCATGGGGGTCCATATTTCTGTAAGTGACGGAATCACATAAACAGCCTCCATGGGGGTCCATATTTCTGTAAGTGACGGAATCACATAAACAGCCTCCATGGGGGTCCATATTTCTGTAAGTGACGGAATCACATAAACAGCCTCCATGGGGGTCCATATTTCTGTAAGTGACGGAATCACATAAACAGCCTCCATGGGGGTCCATATTTCTGTAAGTGACGGAATCACATAAACAGCCTCCATGGGGGTCCATATTTCTGTAAGTGACGGAATCACATAAACAGCCTCCATGGGGGTCCATATTTCTGTAAGTGACGGAATCACATAAACAGCCTCCATGGGGGTCCATATTTCTGTAAGTGACGGAATCACATAAACAGCCTCCATGGGGGTCCATATTTCTGTAAGTGACGGAATCACATAAACAGCCTCCATGGGGGTCCATATTTCTGTAAGTGACGGAATCACATAAACAGCCTCCATGGGGGTCCATATTTCTGTAAGTGACGGAATCACATAAACAGCCTCCATGGGGGTCCATATTTCTGTAAGTGACGGAATCACATAAACAGCCTCCATGGGGGTCCATATTTCTGTAAGTGACGGAATCACATAAACAGCCTCCATGGGGGTCCATATTTCTGTAAGTGACGGAATCACATAACCAGCCTCCATGGGGGTCCATATTTCTGTAAGTGACGGAATCACATAAACAGCCTCCATGGGGGTCCATATTTCTGTAAGTGACGGAATCACATAAACAGCCTCCATGGGGGTCCATATTTCTGTAAGTGACGGAATCACATAAACAGCCTCCATGGGGGTCCATATTTCTGTAAGTGACGGAATCACATAAACAGCCTCCATGGGGGTCCATATTTCTGTAAGTGACGGAATCACATAACCAGCCTCCATGGGGGTCCATATTTCTGTAAGTGACGGAATCACATAAACAGCCTCCATGGGGGTCCATATTTCTGTAAGTGACGGAATCACATAAACAGCCTCCATGGGGGTCCATATTTCTGTAAGTGACGGAATCACATAAACAGCCTCCATGGGGGTCCATATTTCTGTAAGTGACGGAATCACATAAACAGCCTCCATGGGGGTCCATATTTCTGTAAGTGACGGAATCACATAACCAGCCTCCATGGGGGTCCATATTTCTGTAAGTGACGGAATCACATAAACAGCCTCCATGGGGGTCCATATTTCTGTAAGTGACGGAATCACATAAACAGCCTCCATGGGGGTCCATATTTCTGTAAGTGACGGAATCACATAAACAGCCTCCATGGGGGTCCATATTTCTGTAAGTGACGGAATCACATAAACAGCCTCCATGGGGGTCCATATTTCTGTAAGTGACGGAATCACATAACCAGCCTCCATGGGGGTCCATATTTCTGTAAGTGACGGAATCACATAAACAGCCTCCATGGGGGTCCATATTTCTGTAAGTGACGGAATCACATAAACAGCCTCCATGGGGGTCCATATTTCTGTAAGTGACGGAATCACATAAACAGCCTCCATGGGGGTCCATATTTCTGTAAGTGACGGAATCACATAAACAGCCTCCATGGGGGTCCATATTTCTGTAAGTGACGGAATCACATAAACAGCCTCCATGGGGGTCCATATTTCTGTAAGTGACGGAATCACATAAACAGCCTCCATGGGGGTCCATATTTCTGTAAGTGACGGAATCACATAAACAGCCTCCATGGGGGTCCATATTTCTGTAAGTGACGGAATCACATAAACAGCCTCCATGGGGGTCCATATTTCTGTAAGTGACGGAATCACATAACCAGCCTCCATGGGGGTCCATATTTCTGTAAGTGACGGAATCACATAAACAGCCTCCATGGGGGTCCATATTTCTGTAAGTGACGGAATCACATAAACAGCCTCCATGGGGGTCCATATTTCTGTAAGTGACGGAATCACATAAACAGCCTCCATGGGGGTCCATATTTCTGTAAGTGACGGAATCACATAAACAGCCTCCATGGGGGTCCATATTTCTGTAAGTGACGGAATCACATAACCAGCCTCCATGGGGGTCCATATTTCTGTAAGTGACGGAATCACATAACCAGCCTCCATGGGGGTCCATATTTCTGTAATTGACGGAATCACATAAACAGCCTCCATGGGGGTCCATATTTCTGTAAGTGACGGAATCACATAACCAGCCTCCATGGGGGTCCATATTTCTGTAAGTGACGGAATCACATAAACAGCCTCCATGGGGGTCCATATTTCTGTAAGTGACGGAATCACATAACCAGCCTCCATGGGGGTCCATATTTCTGTAAGTGACGGAATCACATAAACAGCCTCCATGGGGGTCCATATTTCTGTAAGTGACGGAATCACATAACCAGCCTCCATGGGGGTCCATATTTCTGTAAGTGACGGAATCACATAACCAGCCTCCATGGGGGTCCATATTTCTGTAAGTGACGGAATCACATAAACAGCCTCCATGGGGGTCCATATTTCTGTAAGTGACGGAATCACATAACCAGCCTCCATGGGGGTCCATATTTCTGTAAGTGACGGAATCACATAACCAGCCTCCATGGGGGTCCATATTTCTGTAAGTGACGGAATCACATAACCAGCCTCCATGGGGGTCCATATTTCTGTAAGTGACGGAATCACATAACCAGCCTCCATGGGGGTCCATATTTCTGTAAGTGACGGAATCACATAACCAGCCTCCATGGGGGTCCATATTTCTGTAAGTGACGGAATCACATAACCAGCCTCCATGGGGGTCCATATTTCTGTAAGTGACGGAATCACATAACCAGCCTCCATGGGGGTCCATATTTCTGTAAGTGACGGAATCACATAAACAGCCTCCATGGGGGTCCATATTTCTGTAAGTGACGGAATCACATAAACAGCCTCCATGGGGGTCCATATTTCTGTAAGTGACGGAATCACATAACCAGCCTCCATGGGGGTCCATATTTCTGTAAGTGACGGAATCACATAACCAGCCTCCATGGGGGTCCATATTTCTGTAAGTGACGGAATCACATAAACAGCCTCCATGGGGGTCCATATTTCTGTAAGTGACGGAATCACATAAACAGCCTCCATGGGGGTCCATATTTCTGTAAGTGACGGAATCACATAAACAGCCTCCATGGGGGTCCATATTTCTGTAAGTGACGGAATCACATAAACAGCCTCCATGGGGGTCCATATTTATGTAAGGGACAGACCGACGACGTGTAGCGTTTAGTTGAGGGCGCGAAGCGCCAGAACCTTCCAGAGGGGTCAGGAGGAATGCACCCCCCCCCCCCCCCCCCTTGCACAAAAAGCCGCCGGTATGATTGTTGGTATGAGTCCAGGTGGAGCCATGGTCGTACCCCGTCAACAAGTCCAGGTGGAGCCATGGTCCTACCCCGTCAACAAGTCCAGGTGGAGCCATGGTCCTACCCCGTCAACAAGTCCAGGTGGAGCCATGGTCCTACCCCGTCAACAAGTCCAGGTGGAGCCATGGTCCTACCCCGTCAACAAGTCCAGGTGGAGCCATGGTCCTACCCCGTCAACAAGTCCAGGTGGAGCCATGGTCCTACCCCGTCAACAAGTCCAGGTGGAGCCATGGTCCTACCCCGTCAACAAGTCCAAGTGGAGCCATGGTCCTACCCCGTCAACAAGTCCAGGTGGAGCCATGGTCCTACCCCGTCAACAAGTCCAGGTGGTGCCATGGTCCTACCCCGTCAACAAGTCCAGGTGGAGCCATGGTCCTACCCCGTCAACAAGTCCAGGTGGAGCCATGGTCCTACCCCGTCAACAAGTCCAGGTGGAGCCATGGTCCTACC
>NC_090260.1:9091896-9101896 GCF_037325665.1 Littorina saxatilis
CTCAGTCAAATATAGTTTCACACACACACAAGATTAACTCACTTGCATGCCCACAGAAGAAGTTTGCTCTTCACATTGTTCTGTTGTTGTTGTTTTTATAATGTAATCATTGTAACATCAACACTCAGTAATAACCAATATTACAACACAATCACTTTTTCATCAGAACTCACTCACATACTACATGTATTAAACCCTGGTTTATGGACACTTGCATTTGTACTTTGCATGGGAAAGCAGCCTGAATTTCAGGTGAACTTTAATAAAAGAAGATTTATATGTATGTTGCTCTAGATGCATGTTTTAATAAATAATAATGACATTCAGGAAAGTAAAAGGACTGTTGAAGTTTGCTGTTGTAAAATGTCTGATGATTAGGGTTTTGTTGCACATTTAGTGAATTGACTGTACCAATTGCTGTTATTATTTACACCCAATCAGTGCATCCACATGATATTATGTAGCTTAAATTAAAGAAAATGTTTTGATGTGTTCAGAACATACTGACAAGTTGCACACTCACTGACTTTCCGAAAGAACAGGAAAGTTCTTCCTGCCTGTCTGGTCGCTGCCATCAGAGACCTCTTTCTGTCACAGAGCTACACAGGCTTCAAATGTATGTAAGATAAATAAAAGGTACATTACAACTCTCAACTGCGGGGTGTGTGTGTGGGGGGGGGATGTGCATAACCATTGCATACTTAAGGTCGGCTTAAACTGCAAACAGAAATGTGGAGCTTGCGTAACAATTCTTGCTTTGTCAGATTTGGAGATAGGCAGCCTCAGTCTATATAGTTGGTCGCCAGTTGGGGCGTCCTGCTTGGTGACAACTTGAGCTTTGTCAACTGGTCTAGCTGTAGCAGTCAAAGTCTGGGCACTGTTGCATTGTAGTCTTGCTGTGTATGCAGAGCTTTGTTGTAGCTGCCATAGGCCAGTGTTGCCATAGGCCAGTGTTAGGATCACCACCCCCTCAAACAGCTCGTTCAGTTAACCTGATGCCTGTTTTAGACAGAAAAAAAAGTTACCACAATCAGCAGAACTTTCACTGGAGAATGGGCATAATTCTTTCATACTTTTCTTTCTCATAGCTTTTTTTGGTTTTTATAATCTCTTCATTACACTAAATAACATCCATCTTAAGACCTATTTTGAGCCTTAATCTAAGTTGACTAGTAATGATATTAATCATAATGTATTTATTTTTATAATGTA
Organism: Littorina saxatilis; assembly: GCF_037325665.1. Taxonomy (NCBI): domain Eukaryota; kingdom Metazoa; phylum Mollusca; class Gastropoda; order Littorinimorpha; family Littorinidae; genus Littorina; species Littorina saxatilis. The sequence continues at coordinate 9,093,109 of NC_090260.1, forward strand.
CAAACTAGAGTATGTATGTGGATATGTGTGTGATGGTGCTGGTATGGATATGTGTGGTTTGGGTTATGTGTGTACTGATGTGTACATTTTATGTGTTTTGTATGTTTTGCGAGTGCGATTTTATGTGATGTTATTCTGTACACCAGCCAAAACAAAATGTCTGGTATATTAGATAATAAACGCACCTTTAAATTTATTAGCGACTACACCCCGTCACCCTCCAGTCCCCCTCCCCCCCATTACACCCTACACTTTTAACATTGTATAAAAAAATCATGTCCCAATATAGGTCCCTAGTTACCTGGGAGGACGTTAAGCTCCATAATCAACATCAACAACGTATTGAATTGAATTGAAAAGCTGGGGTTAGGAGGTCTAACTTCTTGAATTAAAGTGTTTTTTTTCTCAGGTGCATGTAGTTTTTTATTTGCTTGAAATCATGGTGTATTCTGGTTGTAAGAGAAGAGTCAATTTCCTTGTAAGCCTGCAAAATTAAGATTTGTCATTTTTGAAGTACACAAGTTTTTGTAAGAGTCCAAAATAGTCCAGGATAAGGAGGAAAAACATAGGGTGGGTCAGGAAATCTGAAACATTGCATAGTTTTGTTTTGCCTATGTAGACACAAAAAGTACTTAGAGCACTTTTTTCCCCCCCAAGAGAGCATAGCTTAGTTTTAATTATTTTAATGCCACTGTTAGCAAGAGGAGTACTACAGACAGCAATCAAACAGTGGATTTTTTCTGTAGACATTGTTATTTCTGTTTAGGTGTTTCAGTAGTTTTCTATGCGGATAAATCATGCTGCATGATCACTAGAAACAATCCAGCTCTGTAGCATGCAAGTTTTTTTAAAGGTTTTTTTCCCATGTTACTCTGAGAGAAAAAAAACCCACAGAGATAAAGTTGAACTGGCAGTTTGACTGAAGCAGTGGTAATAACACAGAGTTGTGCTCTTCCTACAATCAATGTTTTGATGTGGATGATGATGTCCGAACATGTACTTGGTTGTATTATTTTGCTAGACTATTTGTTTCTGTTAGATATATCTGCTCACATGATTGTTGTTCATAATTTGACATTACATTTACTGCTGATCAAAATGTATTGTTGGAATAGGTCTGCTTAATATTCTGACTGCAGTTTTGTAATAAAATCAAATAACACAGATGTTTTAAGTATCAAAGTGCTTTTCACACACACACACACACACACACACACACACACACACACACACACACACTCACACACTATGAGTATGACTGCAAACATGAATTTGTACTTGTATTAATTATAATTACTGTATTACAGAACCTGATCTGAAAAAAAGGACAACAGCAAATTATTCATGCAAGCTTGCTGTATTAACGATTTCTTTATCCATTTAATACAACACTGAATTAAAAGATAACAACTATAACAACGTGTGTGTGTTTGTGTGAATGTCTATGTGTATATGGACGGACACTGATTAAACCTGAGACTCATCGATTACCCAGGTGAGTGTAAAAGAGGGAGAGAGAGAGGGAACTTTAAGGTGGGTGCATGGGGACGGACATGTAGTAACAGATATATGTTTTAATCTGTAATCTTAACACATGTGCTTAAAATTAGGAACAGATGCCATTCCACTACAAATACTGTCAGTCTGACAAAAACGCCCAGTGACACTGAACCCCTATCCCTCACAGAACACATTCAGTATACATGTACTCACTTCCTTTCGTCTGCGTTTAGTGAAAGCAGATCGTTCTGATGACATTGGTATCCGGTTTCTGACCTCCTGTGAGTGGTCAACAATTGTCGGAACTGGAACTGCGTCAGGCAACAGCTGTTTTGTGTGTGCCAGGTTTTCTTGCCGGCTTAACTGCGTTCATATTGGAAGAAAGTGTCGCGAAACACAGCACATCGTGTTGGCCGTTTCCAGTTAATCAGTCTTGCTGCAGAAGTTGTAAGCCCATCGGAAAAAGGCCCTGATGCCTGAACCTTTTTTCTACACTTCATAGCTATCAGCAGCCGTGCGCATTCCTTCGGCGTGTTGTTGATGCTCGATGTAGGCAAACGCCCACTTGAGCCTAAGCTGTACACGAAATGACGTCACAGCCGGTTCTCGTCTACTGGCGGCCATTTCGAAGTCTCGTTTAGCAGACGAATTTGGCGGAACGTTTTTAATTAAATCACAATGATAAAGCTACGAATCGGTGAATTTCTTTACATTTTTGGAATCTTTAGGTGCATTTCTCTAACCTTCAGTCATCGGTTAGTGGTTCTAATAACCTTTAAAACAGCGTGGTCTGGTCCTTTAACCAGCTAGCTTTCCTGGCGTCACAACATATTGCACGAGTTACAGACCCTGAATTTCCCTGATTGCGAGTGACAGGAAACTAACAACACTCTTCACAAAGGGACAATAACCCGCTCCGTGTATTCTGTCATAATACTATCTGTAGAAATATCATCAGCGAAATGTGATACCGGTTTTGCAATATTGAACAATATGTCAACACTGCCTGGTGGTTCTGTCCTAATCCTGCCACTGATGCAGCTGTATGAATCATAGAGTTTATTTATTGTTGCTGTTATTTAGATTATTATATTTAAGATTGATTTAAGGCGTTTACGTTGTGTATGGTTGCTGTTATTAAGATGATTATATTTAAGATTGCAAGGCGCTTAGAACTATTTTAGGACTTGCGCCCTTTGAATACCCTTACTATTATTATTTAAGTTATTGAGACATCCCAGTGCTTGAGGGATTTATAGAGCAAATCGAGAAAATTCATTATTGAACGAAGCGCATAGCGCTGAGTTCAATAATTATTTTCGAGATTTGCTCTATAAATCCCTTAGTGCACTGGGATTGTTTCAATAACGATATTGTCAGTACCGCCATAGAAAAAAGAAGATTCCAAACGCACATTTTGCAGCGCGCATTTGAATGGAGGTCTCCCTATTGACGTCATCACTTCGTGCGCACCGGGGTTTGGAGGGCAAGAGGTCACCGCGCCGCTTAGCCAAAACATGGAAGCGTGGTGCCGATCGCGAAGTTTCGCTGCGGCGATTCCGTATTTGCGTCGACGATTTGGTTAAATTTCATTCAAGATGGTGAATACTTGTTGCATAATGTTTACTTTTTATCCGACACCTGAAAGACAGTATTAATTTGATTTGATGGGGTTGTTATGTACAACTAGAAACACATTTTTCATTGTCTGCGATGTTCTGCCTAGCATGTGTGTACAGTTTTATGCAATTCGACTGAAATGTGTGATTGAAAAAAAAAATGCAACACTATTTACTTTTGATCTCAAGTCTGAATCTTTTTTTTTTAATTGGACCAATGTGCAGTTTTATGTTATTTTTGTATTTGACTGGTATCTACCTGATTTGAAACTGTTTACAGTGATGCTAAACCTGAACAGAACTGTGTACAGTTACTTTTATGTTTTTTGACAAGTGTGTGATTTTAAACAAAAACAACACTGTTTATGTGGATGCCAAACCTGAAACACAGTATTAATTTGACTTATGTATCTGTATGACTTGTGCTGGCGTGCATGTGTGTAGTTACTTTTTTTGCTTCCTGGCTCAAGTGTGTATTATTCAAAACATTTTTCTAGGGCTCAACACTATTCCTTATTTGATTTTGAGATCTGATGCTAAGTGTGTGGGTGTGTGTACAGTTCTTTTCTTTTTTACACTTTGACGGTATTGATGTGTAAACTGTTACCATTCATTGATTCTAACCCTCAACAGCAGTATTAATTTGGCTAATGATTGGAAACACTAATTCACTTATTGTCTGAGATGTGCTTTTTGACTGAAGTGTGCAATTTGAAACAGATTCAACACTGTTCATGTTGATGCCATAGCTTTTTGACTGAAGTGTGCAATTTGAAACAGATTCAACACTGCTTATGTTAATGCCATAGCTTTTTGACTCAAGTGTGTGCCTTAATCAATGCTGGTTAGCATGTCTTTACAGTTTATGATTTTTTATTTAAGCATGTGATTTTAGTAAGAACTAATAAATACCTTGACAAGTGTGTGCTTTAAAACAGAAACATAACTTCTGTGGATGCCAAACCAGAAAAACAGTATTAATTTTACTTATGTATCTATCTGATTTGTGCTGGCAGGAATGTGTGTAGTTACTTTTTTGTTTTTGCTTTCTGACTGAAGTGTGTATTATTGAAAACATTTTCAAGGGCTCAACACTGTTCCTTATTTGATCTTGAGATATGATGCTTAGTATGTGGGTGCATGTACAGTTCTTTTCTTTTTACACTTTGACAGTATTGATGTGTGAACAGTTATTGTTCATTGATTCCAAACCTCAACAGCAGTATTAATTTTGCTAATGATTGAAACACCGATTCACTCGCTTTTTGACTGAAATGTGCAGTTTAAAAAAAGATTCAACACTGCTTATGTTAATGCCATAGCTTTTTGACTCAAGTGTGTGCCTTAATCAATGCTGGTTAGCATGTCTGTATAGTTTATGCTTTTTTTTTATTGAAGCATGTGATTTTAGTAAGAACTAATAAATACATTGTTGTTGCCGTAACGTTTTTGTTCTTAAGACTTTTTTTTTAAGCTTGCGTGTGTCTTATCTGAGACATTTCTTAATTGTGAAGAATCTGGTGAGTGATTGTCAGAATGAGTGTGTATCTGTGTAATGGCTCCTTTGTTTAGTCAACAAAGTTAATATGTTGAGCCCAGCTGTCCTAAACGGAAAAATATGTGTCTGGTTTGTCTCAAAACAGTAACGTTTCACAAAATTGAACAAAACTGTTGAAAACACACCTACTGGAGCTAACAAAGGCAGAGATTAGGTACAAATCAAAAGTAATGTGTTAAATATCACACTCACACCAGCTTCACATTCACAGAGTGACAGATTGGTAAAAATTAAAATACATATAATGTGTTCAACGCTTTATTTAACTGAACTGTCATTGTCAACATATATATAAAAATTAAAAACAAAAAACACGTAACACTGAATTCAGGGAAATTTTTTGTTACTGTCTTCAGCAGCACTAAAGTAAAAAGAAATAGAAAAAATAAAAAAGAAGAACAAAAAAAACACACACACATTACACATTTACAGGTTCACAATAAATGTTCTAAGGTAATATCAAAGTAAGCACTAAAGCAGACACCAGACTTGATCCCAAAAAGGAAAAAAGAATCGCTTCTCCAAACATAAACATACAAAGTTAGAAATACCATTTCTCGAATAACAATGAAATGAAAACTCACACACACTGAAGCAGAAATAACAGGTAATCTAAAACTAAAGAGCTTCACACATAAACGTACAAAGTTAGAACTACAAGTTCTTGAATAATAACAAAATGAAAACTCGTGCACGCACTCCCGAATCATCGAGCGGCGCACTGACGCTAGCCGTTCCGCTTCTTGCCCTCCAAACCATTTCTGCGTATCACGTGACACCGCTCCGAAGTACGCAAAAGGGAGACCTCCATAGGCATAACTGCGTGGTCAGGTCGTGTACAGTAAAGATCTACTTTTGTGTGGGGTGTCTCAAGTGTGTCGTGCTTTCGTCACACGCATTTTAATTTCTGTTGGTAAATTCCAGTGTAGCGTTAATCTGAACAGTGATGATCTTTCAGAGAGACCTCATTTGAACTCGGAGAAAGGACTGTGCTCTTCATTATTTGCGATTCGAAACCTCCAGTCGAGCTTCGACGGATTGACTGTGCGGAGTGACTCCCCTTGAATTGACTCGAAGCGGGACTCGACGGTTCGCACATTTTCAAAACAAATGTGGCATATTTCTCGTGTTGTATCTTCACTCATCGGGGAGTCTGATACTAAATATGAACGGTAAGAATGCTCTGAACCCTACACGTATTATATCCCCATCGTTTTTTCGTTCACATTTGCCCAACATGTTAATTTGCTGAGCGGGGTTAATGTCGTCTGCTAGGCCGCTACCTGGGCAATCGAACCACTGCAGTCTGCACTGAGTCTGCACGCATGAGGCAGGCTGGTAATAAGTCTTATATATGGTAAGAACGTTCTGAACCTTACACGTTTTCGATTACGATTGTTCTTGCCTTGAAATAATAATTCGGAAACCATTCATTTACTGAACTGATGTAGTCGTATTTCTGTGTAGTCTGCCACAGAGTCGATCGAGTCAGTCTTCCAAACTGGTCTAGCTGGTACGTTATCGGAATAACACTTGTGTTTTCTGTTAGCCGCTGGGAATTGTATACTAACTCATCATTTGGTAATGTGGATGATAAGCTACATGCCACTAGAAGAATCTATGCAAGTCGGCGAAAATTAGATGAAACACAGCGGCTTCTATTTTTAGATCACTGGCACTGGCACAGGCACATGCAATCTGTCAGAAAAAACCCACTTCTGCTTTAATTGAGAAGCAGGGAATTTATGGTCATTTGGTATTGTGGAGAATATAAGCTACATGTCATTAATTAATTCTGAGGATGAGAGCACAGTCTCGCTTAGGCAAAGGGCGGAAGAATACGCTCTGTGGAAAAGTTAGCGCACTCCAAGAGTGCGCTAACAGTTTTAGCGCATCGCCATTAGCCAATCAACTGGTTCACATCAGTCATGTGACACCAGTACTTACTGACAATTATTATTATTTATGATTTGTCGGTGTGCATGCATGGACCCTTTTTGTCGTTTTGTTTGCTTGCTTTCTTATTTCTTGCTCACTTGCTTGCCTGCTTGCGTTCTGGATTGCGTTTTCCATACATATGAAACGGTCTATGACGACCACCCAATGGGAAAGAAAGTAGTAGTAGTAGTAATAGTAGTAGTAGTAGGTAGTAGTAGTAGTAGTAGTTTTTTATTTGTTTGTTTGCTTAACGCCCAGCCGACCACGAAGGGCCATATCAGGGCGGTGCTGCTTTGACATTTAACGTGCGCCACACACAAGACAGAAGTCACAGCACAGACTTCATGTCTCACCCAGTCACATTATTCTGACACCGGACCAACCAGTCCTTGCACTGACCCCATAATGCCAGACGCCAGTAGTAGTAGTAGCAGTAGTAGTAGTAGTAGTAGCAGTATTAGTAGCAGTAGGAGGAGTAGTAGTAGCAGTAGTAGCACCAGTAGCAGTAGTAGTAGTAGCAGTAGTAGTACAGTAGGAGTAGTAGCAGTAGTATCAGTATCAGTAGTAGTAGCAGTATTAGTAGCAGTAGTAGTAGTAGTAGAAGTATCAGTAGTAGTAGCATTATTGGTAGCAGTAGTAGTAGTAGTAGCAGTAGTAGCAGCAGTAGCAGTAGTAGTATTAGTAGCAGCAGGAGTAGTACTATAGTAGCAGTAGTAGCAGCAGTAGTAGTAGCAGCAGAAGTAGTAGTAGTAGCAGTAGTAATAATAGCAGCAGCAGTAGTAGTAAGGAAAGCAGAAGTAGCAGAGTTGTGTCAAGGAGTCTATATCTCTGTTGAAGACCTTCACAATGTGAGAAATCCGGTCTTACAAAAGGGGGTGTTGTGGGGTAGATGTACACTCCACTGCAAGCTGTACGGAGGAAATGAAGACCTGGAGAAGACAGCAACATTCGTCTCGCTGTCCGGCCTGACAATATAAGTGTGATCGACAAGAAGAAGTCTTAGATGTCTCGCTGTCCGGCCTGACAATATAAGTGTGATCGACAACAAGAAGTCTTAGATGTCTCGCTGTCCGGCCTGACAATATAAGTGTGATCGACAACAAGAAGATGTCTCGCTGTCCGGCCTGACAATATAAGTGTGATCGACAACAAGAAGTCTTAGATGTCTCGCTGTCCGGCCTGACAATATAAGTGTGATCGACAACAAGAAGATGTCTCGCTGTCCGGCCTGACAATATAAGTGTGATCGACAACAAGAAGATGTCTCGCTGTCCGGCCTGGCAATATAAGTGTGATCGACAACAAGAAGATGTCTCGCTGTCCGGCCTGACAATATAAGTGTGATCGACAACACGAAGATGTCTCGCTGTCCGGCCTGACAATATAAGTGTGATCGACAACAAGAAGATGTCTCGCTGTCCGGCCTGACAATACAAGTGTGATCGACAACAAGAAGATGTCTCGCTGTCCGGCCTGACAATACAAGTGTGATCGACAACAAGAAGATGTCTCGCTGTCCGGCCTGACAATACAAGTGTGATCGACAACAAGAAGATGTCTCGCTGTCCGGCCTGACAATACAAGTGTGATCGACAACAAGAAGATGTCTCGCTGTCCGGCCTGACAATATAAGTGTGATCGACAACAAGAAGATGTCTCGCTGTCCGGCCTGACAATACAAGTGTGATCGACAACAAGAAGACGTCTCGCTGTCCGGCCTGACAATACAAGTGTGATCGACAACAAGAAGAAGACGTCTCGCTGTCCGGCCTGACAATATAAGTGTGATCGACAACAAGAAGATGTCTCGCTGTCCGGCCTGACAATATAAGTGTGATCGACAATAAGAAGATGTCTCGCTGTCCGGCCTGACAATATAAGTGTGATCGACAACAAGAAGATGTCTCGCTGTCCGGCCTGACAATATAAGTGTGATCGACAACAAGAAGATGTTTCGCTGTCCGGCCTGACAATATAAGTGTGATCGACAACAAGAAGATGTCTCGCTGTCCGGCCTGACAATACAAGTGTGATCGACAACAAGAAGATGTCTCGCTGTCCGGCCTGACAATATAAGTGTGATCGACAACAAGAAGATGTCTCGCTGTCCGGCCTGACAATATAAGTGTGATCGACAACAAGAAGATGTCTCGCTGTCCGGCCTGACAATACA
>NC_090260.1:9106896-9121896 GCF_037325665.1 Littorina saxatilis
GTACTCTGCCGTAAATTCTCTTTCTGTCATGTCCCCCTCGTTTAGTAAATGAAGCTGACGGGAGTCTTCTCTCCGTGGAATACCAGTATCATCCGCCCCGCCAGACCCCGAGCAGGAATCGCTCTGTTGTGATTGGATTTGCTTCATGCAAATGAAGTGTGGTGTGTAATATATTCTTGATATCGGACTCCGTGGGTGTCGGTGTATATCAGCGCAGTATCAATGTACGCTATTGATTTTGCTGTTTTCCTTTTAGGGCTGTTCTTTGCGGAAACTGTATTTTATCACCTCTTTTGACAGGTGTCAGGTTTGTGTTTTGGGCTATGTGACAGGGATATCAAAGCAGTGACGAGAGGGAGATTACAAAAAGTGATTTTGAAGAGAAAGCTGTTTTCTTTGGTAAGTTAAAATGCATGTCAAAACTTACTCTTGCATGAAAAGATAAAACTCCGCGATGATGATTGTCATTCGCTGAACTAATCATGTGTGATATGTTTTGTTTTGGGTGTGATGTATAGTTTTGCGTTACTTCGATGTTGCTACATTTCTGATTAAAGAACTGATGGTATTGCAACAGTTTAGTTTTAAACACGTGAACAGTGCCACCGGTAATTGGTCTTCCTGCCTGCAGTTGTTTCTTTTTTCAGTCCGCCAATTATCTTATTATTTTCATCCGCCATCCGTGCAGAATAATATAGACAATTTAGTTGGTGTCTTGTCAAGCCTTCATTTGGTAAGACAGCTGAGATTTTTGCATTTTTTTAATTGTGCAAAACCAAACCATTGTCGCCTTGGCTTTTGCTTTGCTGGTATGAAACAGGGTTGCACTTAGGTACAAGACTAAAATAAAATACCTCATCGCAAAGATGAAACTGCCAATTTTTATTCTAGGCGTTTTTGATTTGATTTCTTTATGTCGGGTAGAATAGAAGCCTCTTACAGTTCACGCTCGTGTATATTTTTGTCGCCCGTGCTGTGATGTACGATATTTTGGTCTCCGCTGATTTCGCTCCCACACCTTATTCCCTTGTACATCGAACTAAGAATAATGCAAGATTTGTATAAAGCGATGAAATACAGAAATACCCTGCTCGAAGCCTGGACAATGAAGGCAACAAGAAAACTCGTACAGTGGACCCTGCCTATAGGTACCAGCCAAGGACCCAATCGTTGTAGACCTGTGGTCGCTATCAAACGCGAATTTTATAGAAAAAAAAGCATATGAACGCTTTTGGTGTGGTCGTATTGAGCAGGAGGTCGCTAGCAAGAGGTGGCCGCCAGAGCAGGTTTGACTGTAGCAACTGTGACAGTGCACACGCACGCTGGTACAAATATTCATCCGGGGATGGCGCTAGACTGTGACATTTTTTTCTGAAAAAGTGCCATAATGGGTATACGTTCAGGAAATGTTTGCAAGTTTATCCAAGATCTTGGTGTTTATCTTCCCTCAACGAATGAAAAGGTCGACAATTCAGCACAAAAATTAATTGCGGAACCATTTTTGAACATTTAAAAATTGTTTGGCGTTCTGCCGACACAACACGCCATCCCTGCGATCTGTTGGTGATATCGAGGTCTTCAACTTTACCCCCCGGGCCTGCTGCCACCCGAGAGCAGAATAGCGTCTGAGAATCTTGCAGGGAACACAACTAATTGCTGAGATAGGAATACGACAGCTAGTAATAGCCGATGTTCGGAAACAAATCTGTCGCGTTTGTGTGTGTTGTGAAAGAGTGAACACTCTTGGAAACATTGAGGCAAGCTTACCCGCCTTAAACGATTGGCCAGTCGCTATTGCGAGCGGCTTGTGTCCACACGTGGACACGGATCTGGTATGGATACCCGCCCCTCGCTAGTGACTGGCTAATCAAATTCATTCCGTAACTTCTCTGATGCTTCAGATTTGGCCTTGCCAAGGAAGGTTTCCTATATATTACTTTATTATCCTATTGCTGGGAAATTGTAGTAAGTTCCACACGAGGAAAAGCTAGCAGCAACAAGAGTCGCGTTACCTGGGTGTGTGCATGTTTTGGTGAGAAGCAGCCACCTGCACTTCTGGCACAATGACCGAGGTCTTTTACGCGCCGCGACGGTGACACTGGGTGCGTCGTTCAGCAAAGGGTGTTCCGAAGATAATTTTCCATTTTTATGTAATATTTTAATAGACAAAAAAGTGTTGTTGTTGATATTGTCAAAACAACAATGTCCAGACCTTTAAGGGTGTCGGTCGTTAAGCCTGGACTCTGAACTGAGCAGGGTGTGGGGCATAGATACCTTAATTGGCTGTGTCATCACACTGAGTTGATCCGTATCCATACCGGTCTAGATTCCAATCTGTGACTGGAGGGTCACAAGTCCGGTGCTCCGCCAACTGATCATTAGTTGCCACACCACCTTTTATTTGATTGCTTGGAAATTGGCCTTTTCCAGAAGAAATGTTGGACAACAGTAATAACACGCTTCTTCTCGTGAAAACAGACATTGTTCGGCACACCATCTCAGATGTGGTCAGGCTTTTACAGGGAATAAGACACTTCCTCCACTTGGTCACATACCAAAAATGAACAGCCTGGCTGCTGTCTGTGTGCAAGGGGAATTTTTTATGAAATAATTTTGTAAATGCAACCAATGTCTTTTTAAGTTTTTTTTAAAAATCAGCTCGCCACGGCATGCAGTCAGGATGTTGGTATTTGGTATGTGATCAAGTGGAGGTATCATCTTATGTTTCTTATCCCATGTAAAAGCCTTACCAGCTCTGAGACTGAGAGCTAAACTATTTCCAAGAGGTTCACAAGAGCAAGAATTTTTGAATAACGCCTATATAATCTTGTCTTGAAATGCTCGCCCGGTTGTCTGTTGAGGAGTAGTACAGTGGTCTGCCGACTTGTACGATTCTCTCTTCTGTTTCAGACACCCCTCGTAGCTTGTCTGACGACTTGTACGATTCTCTCTTCTGCTTCAGACACCCCTCGTAGCTTGTCTGACGACTTGTACGATTCTCTCTTCTGCTTCAGACACCCCTCGTAGCTTGTCTGACGACTTGTACGATTCCCTGTCCTGCTTCAGACACCCCTCGTAGCTTGTCTGACGACTTGTACGATTCCCTGTCCTGCTTCAGGCACCCCTCGTAGCTTGTCTGACGACTTGTACGATTCTCTCTTCTGTTTCAGACACCCCTCGTAGCTTGTCTGACGACTTGTACGATTCTCTCTTCTGCTTCAGACACCCCTCGTAGCTTGTCTGACGACGTGTACGATTCTCTCTTCTGCTTCAGACACCCCTCCTAGTTTGTCTGACAACTTGTACGATTCTCACTTCTGCTTTAGACACCCCTCGTAGCTTGTCTGACGACTTGTACGATTCCCTCTTCTGCTTAAGACACCCCTCGTAGCTTGTCTGACGACTTGTACGATTCCCTTCTCCTGTTTCAGACACCCCTCGCAGCTTGCTTCGCACAACCACGCATTACTCTATTAAACGACTTCTTGTAGTCAACAAAGTTAATGCTGTATGTCTTCCTCTAACATCACACTTCAGCTGAAGATCGTTTGGCGGTGTTTTTTCTGGTTGAAATTATCGCACCTCGTACTGTTGAATCGATCCCCGCATTAAAAAAAAAAGGTTTTGAAAGTGCAAAAACCAAGACCATGTAACCTATAAATGTGTGACTTTATAGACTGGTCATGCATTTTTTTTTTTTTTTTCTTAACGCCCAGCCGACCACGAAGGGCCATATCAGGGCGGTGCTGCTTTGACATATAACGTGCGCCACACACAAGACAGAAGTCGCAGCACAGGCTTCATGTCTCACCCAGTCACATTATTCTGACACCGGACCAACCAGTCCTAGCACTAACCCCATAATGCCAGACGCCAGGTGGAGCAGCCACTAGATTGCCAATTTTAAAGTCTTAGGTATGACCCAGCCGGGGTTCGAACCCATGGTCATGCATACGCTAATGTTAATGTACAACAACTATGAAGTACTTGGGTCAACAGATGTAGAAGTTGTTAGCATTTGTTGGTTTGGTCACCCTGTATGAAGCTATACAAAACTTTCAGCAGCAATAAAGGTTTTCTGGAATTATCTCTGTCACGATTAGCAAGCTCTGTGGAAGAAATGCGCCCAGAAAATGAACAAATCAAAAACATGCTGCTGACCACTTTAATGCCAGCGAGTAACTATCTTCCATGTGTATTTTATGCAGTGTCCGCACGATATGTTGCCCTTTTCTTGTTTCCGTGATAAAGACAACATTATGGTTTTTGCACACACGCACACACAGAAAAACGGATAAACTGCGACGTTAGATTATCGTAAACGTGTTTGAATTAGAAAATGAAGCCGCCACATTGCTACAACAACTGTAAGAACAAGAAAAGGGAAGCCATCAAGTCCCAAAATGAAGAAATTATAAAAACCGGTTTTACTCTTCATCTGAAAGAATTCCCAGGAGAGGTCGGCCATCTGTGTGTTTTGTGTATAATGTGTGTATAATGTGTGCTTAAATATGCCGCCCATAACAAGTGCAAATGCAAACTTAGGAATGCAAACACGCACACGCACACACACACACACACACACACACACACACACATCGTCACACACACACACACATTAAACACACACAAACACATATCAATCACACACATTAAACACACACAAACACACACATACACACTCACACACATACACACACATACACACTCACACACACACACATACACACACACACACATTAAACACACACACACACACACACATTAAACACACACACGCATTAAACACACACACACATACACACACACACACATTAAACACACACACACACACATTAAACACACACACACACACATTAAACACACACACACACACACACACACACACACACACACACACACACACACCTACAAAACACACGAACACACACACACCCCTACAAAACACACACACACACACACACACACACACACACACACACACACACACACACACACACACACATTTAGCGGCAAAGAAGCAGGCTGACAGCCCCCACTGTGATGTGATCTAATGACACCATTGCAGGCTCCTAGCACGTGACGCGAATATCCATCCCTGTCCAAAAGTATACAACCCTGGAATAGCAGAAAAAGACAGAGACAGAGAGAGAGACAGACAGAGACAGAGAGACAGACTGAGAGACAGACTGAGAGACAGACAGAGACAGAGACAGTCACAAAGACAGAGACAGAGAGACAAAGAAATAGGGACATTGGAATGTCCGTTCTGATAAAATGACATTGAAGAATAACCTTACACAGGCAAAAGAAAACTAAAAATAAATAAATATTTAAAAAAAAAAGAACAGAGAAGACGAATGTTCGTTCTGGTACAAAACTGCCTGGGTTCAATTACTCAACACTTAAAAGAAGACGAAAGATGCTTGTGCGTGTGTGTGTGTGTTTGTGTGAGCGAAGGAGGCGAAGTGGGAGGGGGGAGGAGGGAGAGAGAGGGGGAAGAGGGCGTTACTTGCAGAAAAAACCCACTAGCACGGTGCTTATGGCCAAGGCTGAGAAATTGCCACTTTGCCAGAGCTGTTAGCGTTGGCGCTGGCATTTAGCTGGCAGTAATACCCACCGAGGCCAAGACACACCAGTAGGGCAAGGGAGCGAGGACACTGCTTGTTGCACGTGCAACGACATTTTTTACACTGACTGGCTGTGCTGTGTTCCCTGGGTCCAGCTTCGCACAGTCTTTCGAGACAGTTTTCGGGGACACGATTTTGGTGCAGAACTGATTTGCCATGAGTGTAAGCTCTGATTCGTCTTTTGTCGCTGGTAGTTACGCGGTTTTCGCGAAGCGTGATAACTGATGAGACTGGGGGTTGCCAGAGAATGGGTGACTTGACCGATTCGATATTAAGTACAGCCCTGGATTATCTTTAGCCTCAAATAAATTGGGTGAAGTTTACTTCGCGAGGCTGGCTACACGACGCTTTGGCCGCGAGTGACATTTTGCTTAACAGACTTCGCGAAGTCATACCGAAGTCGGCTTCGCGCGCACATTAAGTACAGCCTTTACACCAAGTATCTTTTTCAAACCAGGCCACAAAAATGTGGGCAAGGGACAATTGTTCCTTGATCCTGGCACATCAGAGTGTTTAATTGAATGATTCATGCTACGCTAGACATGGCACAATGGTTTCAGTGCAGTAATGGCTGCTTTAAGTGTTTTTTTTCAAACACTGATTGCAGATGCAAATTACGCAATCAAAGGGATTAGAT
Source organism: Littorina saxatilis (assembly GCF_037325665.1). Lineage (NCBI taxonomy): Eukaryota > Metazoa > Mollusca > Gastropoda > Littorinimorpha > Littorinidae > Littorina > Littorina saxatilis. The sequence goes on from NC_090260.1 coordinate 9,113,164, forward strand.
AGCATGCAGTATGGATGTGTCAGATGAGAACTATACAAACTATGTGCAATCCCTTTGTATTTGATAGTCACAGAGAGAGAGAGAGAGAGAGAGAGAGAGAGAGAGAGAGAGAGAGAGAGAGAGAGAGAGAGAGAGAGAGAGAGAGCGAGAGATAGAGAGAGAGAGACAGACAGAGAGAGAGAGCGACAGAGAGAGTGAGAGAGACAGAGAGAAAGAAAGAAAGAAAGAGACAGAGAAAGAGACAGACAGAGACAGAGAGACAGAGAGAGAGGAATAGAGAGAGAGTGAGAGAGAGAGAGCGAGAGAGATAAACAGAGAGAGAGAGAGCGAGAGAGAGAGACAGAGAGAGAGACAGACAGAGAGAGAGAGAGACAGAGAGAGACAGAGAGAGAGACAGAGAGAGAGAGACAGAGAAAGAAGGGGGGCGAAAGAGAGAATGAGCGTGTGCGTGTGTGTGTGTGTGTGTGTGTGTGAATTTTAATTTCGTGGTTTTTTGTTCTTACAAATTATTTGTAGGCTACATAGACGTCCGATAAACTATGACAACTTGTCTGTTTCAGGATAGACGTTTCATCGGCACGCAGTCGCAAAGTTGTTTACAGCATGACAAGTCTGCAGGCTACAGGGGGGAAACAGCACGTTCAACAGGTGCCCTCGTCAAACGACGTGTGACAGCAGCAGCCCATTGATTCTCAATACGTCACACAAGACTGAGACAGATAAGGTCAACGACCCTAAGGACAGCCAATAAATTAAGAGTACTGTCATCATCTTCACCCTCGTCACTGTCATCATCTTCACCCTCGTCACTGTCTTGATCGCAACTGTTGCCAACAGCTGCATCAGCAACAAGTTTCACAGAAAAAAATCTACTTGAAATAAAATCAAACTTTGAAACACAAAATACTACAACATTAATAGCAGCAACAACAACAAAAACAACAACAACAACAACACTACCACCACCACCCACAACAACAACAACAACACCACCAACAACAACAACAACAACACCTCCACCCCCACCACCAACAACACCAACAACACCAACACCACCAACAACAACAACAACAGCAACACCACCACCACCACCAACAACAACAACAGCAACACCACCACCACCACCAACAACACCACCACCAACAACAACAACAACACCACCACCACCACCAACAACAACAGCAACAACACCACCACCAACAACAACAACAACAACACCACCAACAACAACAACTGAAGCCGCAGCAAAATTTGTCATCAACTCTAACACCACCAGCGGCGATTACACCAACGATAACATCTGAACGCTGACGCGGCCATCAAAACTGTCGTCCAAAAAGTGCTAGTAGGAAGAGTGAGCGACGAGAGTGCTGAGCGCCAGTGACACCGCGCGACACTCTCTCGCTCTCGCTCTCGCTGCGTGACCTCGCGGGACTGTCGCTGACCGAGACTAGCGTTTCAATGTGTCTCGGAAACTGTTGTGCGAGCATCATGGATAGAATCAGGGGATTCTTCGGCGATGGTGAGTACACGATTTTCTAACATAAATTGTTAAACGATGCAGAGGATGTGTGTGTGTGTGTGTGTGTGTGTAAGGGAGGGGTGGGGGAGGGAGAGAGGGAGAAGAAATGGGAGTTTGAGAAGGGGGTTGGAGATACTAATCTGTTGTTTGTTGATCGTTTTGTTGATGGTTTTGTTGATGGTTTTGAACAAAATTGTTTTATTTCTGACTCTTCCTTGCTTAGGTTTGTTGTTGGTCAGGTATGGTTGCTTCGTTCAGCCTGCGTGTGGAAACAGTCAAGGTTTCCGTTGGAAGAATTATTTTGTCGGCTGTTGGTACAGGTCTTGATCGTTGTTGCTGAATTTTGATTGTAACTCTCTCTCTCGCGCGCGCGCTCTCTCTCCCTCCCTCCCTCCCTCGCTCTTTCTCTCACTCCCCCTCTCTCTCTCTTTCTCTCTCTCTCTCTTGTCTTCTCTCTCTCTCTCACTTTTCATCTCGCTCTCCTCTCTCTTTCTCTCTATCTCTCTCTCTTTCTCTCTCTATCTCTATCTCTCTCTCTCTCTTTCTCTCTCACTTTTCATCTCGCTCTCCTCTCTCTTTCTCTCTCTCACTTTTCATCTCGCTCTCCTCTCTCTTTCTCTATATATATATCTCTCTCCCTCTCTCTCTCTCTCTTTCACTCTCTCTCTCTCTCTCTCTCTCTCTCCCTCCCTCCCTCCCTCTCTCTCTCTCTCTCTCTCTGGTTGTTTGTTGGCTTGCTTTATTGTAACATATTTCAGTGTTATTTTTCTTACCGTATTATACATCAGTGGTTTTAACCTTGATCAGCACCATCGACTGTTGGTGCCTTCGTCTCTTGTTTGGCCACTGACCGGTCACAGTAATGACGTGTACATTGCCAGCTACAGACGCCAACAAACTCAGATTACTCCTGAACTCAGTTTACGCACCAGCAGGGCTCCCCATAGCGCGCGTCCCTGCGTCCTATACGCACTAGAAGCCGAAAACACGCACTAGAAAATGTATGGAGGGAGTCCCGGGTCGCACTAGACTCTAAAAGAGCGGGCCCTGGATTGTCATATCCACCTACAATATTCCAAGGAAGAAGACAATTCACAGTACACGATACGTGACCACAATGTTTTACAAGAAAATTTGCTGATTCAAATCAGCAGGTTCCCAGACGTTCCTTTATGTAACTTTTAGGTGAATGGCAAGGACTACTACTAAAGTAGTCCTTGGTGAATGGTCAAAGTGGTTTCTTCAAAAAACAGTCATGGCAGGGTGTTTGTGTGTGACACTTGTCCGAGTGCTAGGGTGAAATAGTGAAATGGTTAAATAACGCAAGTTATTTGAAGGAAAAAATCTTGTTTTGTTCCCGATCAATATTATGCAAGCTAGGGTTTTGTTTATGGTAAATATGTTCTGAAATGGACTACATGTATAGTTATATTATGCTCACACTCAGTCATCTTGCACAACAATGCAACACATGGATTGGATTAATGGAATGACATGTATTTGTCAACAACGAATCATGGGATAGAAAACTACAAAATGTGAAAGAAAGTACATTTAAACAATAAATGTAATACTGATTGTTAAACAAATGTAACACCGTTAATTGAACGCCATTGTGATAATAGCACCAGTAACAAGATATTGGCAAGTGCAATGATGGTGGTATTGTAATTACATTTATTTGTCAACAACAAATCAGGAAATAGAAAATTCAAAACGGGAAAGAAAATGTTTATGTTAACAAAATCCTGAAATCAATTTTAAGTAAGCTATTGCCGTCAACATGGAAAAATTGCGCGAGTGTCAATTGGTACAGTAAAACTAAACGTTTTATTGGACATTAGCGCAATTTTTCCATGCCGACGACGATATGTAGATTGTTTTATGTCACACCCACAGCTTAAAAATAGTTTGGTTTGATCGAGAAATGTTTGAGTTATGAAAATAATTATATTTATTTGTCAACAACAAATGACGAGATAGAAAAATTAAAAATGGGAAAGAAAATGTGTTATGTTAACAAAATCCTGAAATCAATTTTAAATAAAATATTGTCGTCAACATGGGAAAACTGCGTTAGTGTCAATTGGTACAGTAAAGGTAAACAACATTTCACTTGACATTAGCGCAATTTTGCCACGGCGACGACGATATGTATATTGTTTTATGTCACACTCACAGCTTTAAAAATAGTTTGGATTGACCGAGAAATGTTTGAGTTATGAAATAATTATATTTATTTGTCAACAACAAATGACGAGATAGAAAAATAAAAAATGGAAAAGAAAATGTGTTATGTTACACAGCTTAAAAATAGTTTGGATTGATCGAGAAATGTTTGAGTTAGAAAAATAGCAACTGCTTGGATTGTAAAAAGAAGTCTAGAAAATGGAGTTTTGGTGCATTAGTGAAAAACATAATTGGCATAATTATACATTGTTAATGTTAATTGAACATGATCCAGATATCATCAGCAACATGATTCAGATATCATCAGCAGCAAGTTATTGGCAAGTGAAACTGTAAACAAATGTTAAAGACAGTGGGTTTGAGAAACAGTAAAATATAGTTTAATACATGTAGTAATGATTGGTACGCATGCTGACGTTGTTAATCAACGTGGAAAAATTGCGTTAGTGTCAATTGGTACAGTAAAGGTAAACGTTTCACTGGACATTAGCGCAATTTTTCCATTGATGTGAACTCCATTATTACTGTCACATATGTTTTACAAATTACACCCATAATCCAAACCAACGCGCAAACACACACACACCACAACTACACACATATTTACTCGTTACCATTGGCCAACGCTCGTCACAACACTGATAGACTACGAAGCAATCTCTTCGATCATCTCTTCGCTGAGTCGGTCACACTTTTGCTCACCCCTGCCAACAATCTCAAACGTATCCTTTTTACATTTAGTCAAGTTTTGACTAAATGTTTTAACATCGAGGGGGAATCGAAACGAGGGTCGTGGTGTATGTGTGTGCGTGTGTGTGTGCGTGTGTGCGTGTGTGCGTGCGTGTGTGTAGAGCGATTCAGACCAAACTACTGGACCGATCTTTATGAAATTTTACATGAGAGTTCCTGGGATTGATATCCCCGAACATTTTTTCTTTTTTTGATAAATACCTTTGATGACGTCATATCCGGCTTTTTGTAAAAGTTGAGGCGGCACTGTCACGCCCTCATTTTTCAACCAAATTGGTTGAAATTTTGGTCAAGTAATGTTCGACGAAGCCCGGACTTCGGTATTGCATTTCAGCTTGGTGTCTTAAAAATTAATTGATGACTTTGGTCATTAAAAATCTGAAAATTGTAAAAAAAAAAAAATTATAAACCGATCCAAATTTACGTTTATCTTATTCTCCATCATTTTCTGATTCTAAAAACATATAAATATGTTATATTTGGATTAAAAACAAGCTCTGAAAATTAAATATATAAAAATCATTATCAAAATTAAATTGTCAAAATCAATTTAAAAACACTTTCATCTTATTCCTTGTCGATTCCTGATTCCAAAAACATATAGATATGATATGTTTGGATTAAAAACACGCTCAGAAAGTTAAAACAAAGAGAGGTACAGAAAAGCGTGCTATCCTTCTTAGCGCAACTACTACCCCGCTCTTCTTGTCAATTTCACTGCCGATGCTACGAGTATACGGTCTTGCTGAAAAATGGCATTGCGTTTAGTTTCATTCTGTGAGTTCGACAGCTACTTGACTAAATGTTGTATTTTCGCCTTACGCGACTTGTTTTTCAATCACTACAAAATTATCATACAGCTTTTTATGTCTCACTAAATTATAAATCAGATGTATGTGGTTGTTTGTTGCCTTGAATGCCCCAAGGGGCAAAAATGAGTGTTTCTTCCATACTAATAAGCCTCATTTGCCTAAACCATATAGGGAGTTATCCGTCCTTAGAGAGTTAATTTTTTTTTTATATAAATCCCATGCTAATTTCAAATACAGCGTTTTGCTATTCACTTCAATATAATAGTAAATAACAATCAAGAAATAACGAAGTCGTTAAACCACAATTTCCCAGATATTTACACTTTTCATTTTGTTTCAATTCACACCACAAAACATACACTTCGCCTTTTGCTATTCAGTCTCAAGTCTACATAATAATAGTATAAATCATAACTAATTTTCTTCACATCATCAATGTTGCCTCACATGTTCTTTGTACAATCGTTGGTTTTCACAATAAATATTGCATTACTGTAATTGTCTTCTTTTTCTTTAACAATGTCTTTCCAAAAACAAAACTCAAAGACCACAAAAGCAACCTACTCCTATCTCTCGTCTCTCTTCCTGGGTACAATGGTACCTAAGACTTACATTCAAATGCTTACATTTCCATGCTACCCACATTGACAAAATACCAATAATTATTCAAAACAAATGAACGAAGGGAAAAAACCGTTGTGTGCCCTATCGCATGGCGTTGAAGCGAGTTACTTCCCTTACACATTCAATCACACTAGTTGGTTTGCGATTGTCGCTGTACCGTTCTTTGTATATTTTTAACGTGGGAGATCTGAGATAGTTTTTTTGTTGTATTATATAACCTATTATAGTGTAATTTTGCATCATGCTGTAACAGTTTCAAGAAAGAATGACACAAAAATTGAAATACATTGCTGCAAACAACTAAGTTTGCCGAAAATTAGTTCCGGAATGTCACCATTCGCACAGCCAAATGCCTCCGCATAACCCAGACCTCCGGGTCTGGGAATAAATACACTGAGACTTTTCGGCTTTTGGACACTTGTGACCCTCTAACATACTGCAGTGGGGGTCCATGGACCCTCTGACATTCTGCTGTGGGGGTCCATGGACCCTCTAACATTCTGCTGTGGGGGTCCATGGACCCTCTGACATTCTGCTGTGGGGGTCCATGGACCCTCTAACAATTAAACATTCTGCTGTGGGGGTCCATGGACCCTCTAACATTCTGCTGTGGGGGTCCATGGACCCTCTAACATTCTGCTGTGGGGGTCCATGGACCCTCCAAAAATTGGAAGCGAGGTCCCGGGACTCACTAGGAGGGGCGTCCGTGAGGAGCCCTGACCAGGCTTGTTGATTTCGCTTAAACTCCACACTGACTATGCCTCCTCCCTTCACAAAGTACTGACGATCGACCTGTTGTACTTTGCGCTCACAAGGTCTAATTAGTTCACACAAAATGGTACATGTATTTTAACTATGAAATTTTAACTGAGAAATTTGCTTTATCACAAAATCCTTCCCTTCCGTCATTCAGGGGACATAACCGCTCGGCGCACGTCTACAAAAGAGTCATATTTTGGGGTAAAAGCTATCGAATTTCACCACGAAGTTCCTTCATTTGCAAGAAACTGACCTGCTTTTCTCCCTGAAATAAGTGGACCGTTTGGGAGGATAAGCCAGTGCATGTGGAGTTTATGCGAGATCAACCAAGCCGGTGAGAAAACTGAGTTCAGGAGTAATCTGAGTTCGTTGACGAGCGACTCTCTTTGTGTCAGAAATAAGTTCGCTGTACGTCTGTCCCCTTTGGTTCACTCTTGACCGGTGAGTGTCGCACTGATGCTTGGTATCTGTACTGCCCATCGATTTTGTGGTGCTAGTAGCCCTCTCCTTCTCTCGTTAGTGTGTGTGTGTGTGAGAGAGAGAAAGAGAGGGGGGGGGAGAGAGAGAGGGAGAGGGGAGAGAGAGAGAGGGGGGGGGGGGGGAGACACGTATTTTTGCAATCTGTCCCTGCAAAAACTTCGCCGTAATATTGAGAACAACAAAACAAACAAAAAACACAATCACATGCAAACACGAACAAAAGAGATAAACGCCAGTGCTAATTCTACAATATTACATATCCGGATGTACCGTACACATAAAAACAAAAAAATTGAATATTACATGTCAATACTCTCTCTCTCTCTCTCTCTCTCTCTCTCTCTCTCTCTCTCTCTCTCTCTCTCTCTCTCTCTCTCTCTCTCTCTCTCTCTCTCTCTCTCTCTCTCTCTCTCTCTCTCTGATTTGGAGTCACGGACTACGTTCCTGCCTGACTGCCTGCCTGCCTGCCTGTCTGTCTGTACGGAGAAGAAATCGACTCAGTTCACACATTTATGGGCACATAACAGTTTCCCAATCCAACGTGTCACGATCATTCGACCACTGCATTTAGAGGACAACTCCTTTGTTTGATACCAATCCAACGTGTCACGATCATTCGACCACTGCATTTAGAGGACAACTCCTTTGTTTGATACCAATCCAACGTGTCACGATCATTCGACCACTGCATTTAGAGGACAACTCCTTTGTTTGATACCAATCCAACGTGTCACGATCATTCGACCACTGCATTTAGAGGACAACTCCTTTGTTTGATACCAATCCAACGTGTCACGATCATTCGACCACTGCATTTAGAGGACAACTCCTTTGTTTGATACCAATCCAACGTGTCACGATCATTCGACCACTGCATTTAGAGGACAACTCCTTTGTTTGATACCAATCCAACGTGTCACGATCATTCGACCACTGCATTTAGAGGACAACTCCTTTGTTTGATACCAATCCAACGTGTCACGATCATTCGACCACTGCATTTAGAGGACAACTCCTTTGTTTGATACCAAACTAGACGGCGTTTGTGTGAGTTTGATCACGTTCATTAACTAATGAGCGTGGTAAATTAAGTAATGTGTATATTTCCACGACCGTTAAATGCTCCAGTAATTCTGGTTCGTTGTTCTTTGCTGTCGCTGATTGCGAGGTTTGTTCTTTGTTTTGCGTCAAGATACTCAGCAGATTGTCTCAAATGACTCCCTATACCTGCCCAAACGAGAAACCAATAAAACGGGTGCAGTGACCAACGGTCATAGTATGGCTCGCTCTCACACCCAAACTATACACATGTTTACCAATCTAATAATACTACAGCTGTTTTTTAGGTCACGCAGATAACTTGTTTTATTGTTCATGCTCAGATAGTCCGCGCTTTGTTTGCTCAAAAATTAGCAAATGATCAAAACACCTGTTAGCGATTTCCTCACTTATGCGAGAGTACCTATCTCCATGAAAGGTGGCAAAACTAACCTAGGAGTACGGGGTTTGGCTCAGTCCTTCTCCGGAAAACAATGTTGCACACAATTTCAGACCTGGCAAGGTTTTGCGTGTAATAACACTAACCCTCCACTTAAA
>NC_090260.1:9126896-9136896 GCF_037325665.1 Littorina saxatilis
ATTCGACATTTAACGAAAAGACTCATTCTTTTGTGCTCGTTTTATGCATTGTTGTCGGTACCGAAATAAACTTCAGCCGACAAACGACTTTCCTTTTAATACTTGTGATACTCATTTTGATTCACATATAATATTGATTCGAATGTGTTGAAGCGTGGAGGTATGAGTATACATGCGTTATGTAAGTGTGCGCATCAGACGTGTACAGCTGAACGTTCTCAACTTTTCAATCGCGGAAAAGTAGTCATCACAGCTATGGGGGATTTAGGGCGGTTTAATAGACTACATTAGAAAATGAGTCTAGCTTTCAAAACCCAACGATGTGAACTTTTCAGATTACAGTACGTATAAGCACTGTTTATGAGGGGCTATATGCTATCAAGAAAAATTACTTCATTTGAAAAATGGTAATGTGCCGATTTGCCTGCCAGCAAGGGATTTACCTAAGAATACAAATCCTTGAACCAAACTGTCCAACCTCCACAAAATCAAAAACAACAATTCCGAAAAAAACATAGCAAGTTGTAACTTGGTAAGCCAAGTACATACAATGAGGCGAGCAAGGGGGACAACCGAGAACAAACGAGACTCGTTTTTCAATGGCCAGTGCTTTTCATTTTCGCAAGGGAGGCAACAACATCGATACAAATGTAATTCTTAAAATAAATCGCTCAAGGCGTACGTGCAACTGTTTATGCGAAAACATTGTTGAACTGCATTGTGATAGTGCTTATGGCGAACACATTGTTGAACTGCATTGTGATAGTGCTTATGGCGAACACATTGTTGAACTGCATTGTGATAGTGCTTATGGCGAACACATTGTTGAACTGCATTGTGATAGTGCTTATGGCGAACACATTGTTGACCTGCATTGTGATAGTGCTTATGGCGAACACATTGTTGACCTGCATTGTGATAGTGCTTATGGCGAACACATTGTTGAACTGCATTGTGATGGTGCTTATGGCGAACACATTGTTGACCTGCATTGTGATAGTGCTTATGGCGAACACATTGTTGAACTGCATTGTGATAGTGCTTATGGCGAACACATTGTTGAACTGCATTGTGATAGTGCTTATGGCGAACACATTGTTGAACTGCATTGTGATAGTGCTTACGTGCCGTAATCTGCTAAGTCCACAATGTGTTCCCGTCTTGAGATAGCGAAACTGAACGATACAAGTCTGCACCCTGTAGTCTATCAGGTTAATTGGTTGTCACATTTATTTGCTGCAAAACTAAAAGTGTCAAGTCAGAGGATATTGTTCCCGTGTGCTGTTAAAGATGGCGACCGGAAAGGTGCTCCTGGGACCAATCAGTCGCGGTCCAACCTGATCTGAAAGACATCCCTACCTGTGTCTGATGCCTCGCACCCTGCCGCCGGAATCCTCAGAGACGCCAGACTAATAATTCCCGTCATCCTTTGCGTTGACTGTTCCGCAGTGGCTTCCGGTAAATGATTATAAGTCGCCATTTTGACATGCTCTCAGGGAATATTAGTGCCACTGACGTATGTCAAACTGGATATATGGCTGATGTGGCAGAGTATATTGCAGACGTTTCTTGACAGCTCACGAAATCCCACTGTATGATTTGCCAAGAGCATACCCGCTTTGCCTCATTAGATTCCGCACCTTAACTAAGAAATATGAGAATAAAGTAAACGTCGTGTGCGTGGACACGGAATAATCAAATGGAACCTATTAGTGTGTTAAGCATTGTATATTGATCTCGAACCCCTATTTACACAGACATACACACATGCAGGCAGGCAAGCAGGGTGCTGCATAGACCAAATAGCCTGGACCGCCAACTCGTCACGTGACCCTTCGAGGTTACGACTCTCGACTTTCAAGGGCGCCTCGCGTCCGGTTTGAAAGGCCAGCGATTCGAAGACAGTGAAAAGAAAGCACGCTCCAGTTATTTGTGACAATGGGAGGTGACAATGAACTGGATTTTCCAAAACTCCAAACTAAACTTAACAAAACTCATCGAAAAACATGTTCCATATGCACTTTTGCTGAGTTTATTTTAGCATTTTCAGAACTTACCTCAGCAACTTCGTCCATGTTTACAATCGACACCGGATATCACGTCCCCCTGATTTCTGAAAGGCTTGTAAGCGTAGGTTCCTAAATGCGAAAGGCCGCTACCTCGTAATAGAGAGAAAGAGCGGAGAGAGAGCCAGTTGGCGGTCCAGGATAAATGGTCTATGTAGAGAGAAAGAGCGGAGAGAGAGCTAGTTGGCGGTCCAGGATAAATGGTCTATGTAGAGAGAAAGAGCGGAGAGAGAGCTAGTTGGCGGTCCAGGATAAATGGTCTATGTAGAGAGAAAGAGCGGAGAGAGAGCTAGTTGGCGGTCCAGGATAAATGGTCTATGTAGAGAGAAAGAGCGGAGAGGGAGCTAGTTGGCGGTCCACGATAATAATAATAATAATAATACGAATATTTATAACGCGCACATATCTCACCAACAGGCGACTCAAGGCGCACATACACTCGTTCACACACACGGAGACTTAAAGTCACTAGCACACACACACACCATCAAACATTAAAATATGTACAGTTATTCAGGGTGGGATGGGGTGGGCAGTGTATAATGCATGGATTATTTGGAAAAAAGGAATGTCTTGAGTGCAGATTTGAATGATTCGAGGGACTGTTGTTGGCGGAGGGGGAGAGGTAGTGTGTTCCATTGGCTGGGTGCTTGGAAAGAAAATGAGCGTTGACCTGCTGTTTTGAGTTTGGTGTGGGGGATGTTGAGCTTGAGGGAGTCGGCAGATGATCTGAGTGTTCGTGAAGGGACATAGAGAGAAAGAGAGTCGGAGAGATAGGCAGGGGCGAGACCATGGAGGCATTTGTAGGTGAGAGTGTTGATTTTGTAGGTGATACGGGCAGGAACGGGCAACCAGTGGAGCTGATGTAGGAGGGGGGTGATATGATCTCTCTTTTTCTTTCGTAGGACAAGACGGGCAGAGCTATTTTGAATGCGTTGGAGACGAGAGATAGAAGAAGAGGGAAGACCCGCCAAGAGAGAGTTACAATAGTCAAGACGTGAGAGAATGGTGGAAGTGACCAGTTTGGCGGTAGCATCTGTGGTGAGGTATTTGCGGATAGTGGCGATGCGGCGGAGTTGGAAGTAGCAGGTGCGAGAGACAGAAGAGATGTGTTGTTTCATGGAAAGGGTGTTGTCTAGAGTGACTCCGAGGTTTTTGACAGCAGAAGACAGAGGGACAGAAGAGTCAGAGAGTTGAAGAGAGTCGGAGGTGGCTTTGGAGAGTTTGGATGTAGTGCCTATTAAGATAGCTTCAGTTTTGTTGCTATTGAGCTGAAGTTTGTTTTCTGTCATCCAATTCTGCACGTCAGTGATAGTGTCAGAGATAGAGGAAAGAAGAGATTCAGACTGGTCAGGGGAAGAGCTGTTGTGAAGTTGAGAGTCGTCGGCAAAAGAGTGGTGGAGAACGTTGTGTCGGTCAAGGATGTGGTCAAGAGGTTGAGTGTAGAGAGTAAATAGTCTATATAAATGGTCTATGTAGAGAGAAAGAGCGGAGAGAGAGCTGGTTGGCGGTCCACGATAAATGGTCTATGTAGAGAGAAAGAGCAGAGAGAGAGCTAGTTGGCGGTCCAGGATAAATGGTCTATGTAGAGAGAAAGAGCGGAGAGAGAGCTAGTTGGCGGTCCAGGTTAAATGGTCTATGTAGAGAGAAAGAGCGGAGAGAGAGCTAGTTGGCGGTCCAGGTTAAATGGTCTATGTAGAGAGAAAGAGCGGAGAGAGAGCTAGTTGGCGGTCCAGGTTAAATGGTCTATGTAGAGAGAAAGAGCGGAGAGAGAGCTAGTTGGCGGTCCAGGTTAAATGGTCTATGTAGAGAGAAAGAGCGGAGAGAGAGCTAGTTGGCGGTCCAGGTTAAATGGTCTATGTAGAGAGAAAGAGCGGAGAGAGAGCTAGTTGGCGGTCCACGATAAATGGTCTATGGGTGCAGGCAGGCAGACAGACAAACACGCAAACACAAGCACACACACACAAACACATACACACACACGCACGCACGCACGCACGCACACACACACACACACGCGCGCGCTCTCACGCACGCACGCACGCATGCGCGCACAAGCAATCACTGAAACAACGTATAAGCTCCATTTAAAATGCTTTCTGCAAAAGAGACATCGACATCGCGTACCAGTAGACACACATCATACACACACTCCTACAATATTTGATTGAGATGGCAGCTGCGGTCTTGCAGTGTATGATGGGACAGAAGTACAACATCTCAACGATTGCATCTTGGGGCGGAAGGTCGGGTGTTTTTATTTCACACTCAGAACCGAATGACTTTTGCAAATTTTTATGTATTGCATCCGTACGCCATTTTAGAACAGTTGCCTGGTAGTTTTACCTGAACAAGTCCATGGGAGATGCCATGTGCTGTAAGAAACAAATTCCAAAAAATAAGTGGTTTTTTTTAAAGGGGCTTTTGTTATGGGTTGTAGAAAAGTTGTTTTTTCTTGGAAACACTGAGGCAAGCAAACCCACGTGACATTGCAGGCCAATCGCCAGCGAGAGGCTAGTCTCCACATAAGGTCGCCGAAGATATTGCATGCTGAACAGATCAAAAATGTATTTAATTTACAAAAATTAAGCTATAAAGCTGAAGAACAGACAGTTAAAAAAAACATATTGAACAAGAGAACAGAAATCGATTTTTTTTAAAAGGGGGAATACAGAGCGCTTAACTCAGTCGGGCTGTGGGGACGCCGAAGGAAGACCCCAGGCGGGATTATCGACATGTTGTTCAAACTGTGGCCTGACTAGAAACTGACTCACCCACAGCGATCACTGATTATGCGACAGCTGGGGGTTGCCTTGTTCTTTGCCACAGCGGCTTGTGAAGGAAAATAACACAATCTGTTTCACGCACATGTACTGCATGCGGGTTTCCATTGCAGTTGGACGTTTTAAATATGAGTACAGATGATTGTTCGAATTTGTGGTGAAATATTTAGATTGTATGTCTTGCAAGGTGTGAATACTGGTAGATTTGTTGCCTTGAAGTTGTGTGCAGGTGTTGAGGATATATACAGCAGAAAATCCATACCTCACAGTCATGTTTATCCTCTGTGTAGCCTGTAATCCGAACTAAATGAAGTTTCAGTGAACAGTTGGCAACCATTTTTGGAAAGTGTCTTCGTGGTGTGTGTGAATCAAGGGGTGTGTGAGGACACTTGACGATCACGGCTTTTGTCAGAGAAAAAATCTGTGTGCTGAATAGTTTGGCATTGTAGTAGCCTGTGCATTGGACAACAAACTATTCAGTCGTGTTCCTGACCAAAGAAACATGAACCGATGAAAAAGATTGCCATCTTGTGGAGTGGATCGGAGTTGTAGGTTAGTGTTGATGAGTGTGTATTACTCAGGGGGAAACATGTGCGCTCAGCATACGGGCAAAATAGGGTTTGCATATTGCAACCACAAAGGTGACACTTCCGCGGAGTAAAATCGTCAAAATGGGTGAAATATTTACAGCCATCTCGGCATAAGCTTGCAGTTCCCCCGAAAGCGGAGTATGGCTGCCTTAAATGTTGGGGTAAAAACGGTTATAGACGTAAAAACCCACTCGTGCAAAAACATGAGTGAACGTGGGAGTTTCAGCCCATGAACGAAGAAGACTAAGAAGTTTATAAACAAATTTATTATGATATAAGTTTGAGTGAAACATATATTATTTGGTTATTGGAATGAAAATTTAAAAAATGATCAAATTTATTTTATAAATTATTGTATTTTGATAACAAAAACGACTATTGGAAAATATAAGTATGAAAAGAAGTTATATTTGGGTATTTTATTGGAATTAGAGTTAAATATTAGAAAGAAGTTTATGTTTTGTATCATATAAAGTTGATTATGTTATAAAGAATAAGACCAAGGAAGAAGGATGCTCCCCGCCTAAATAAAAAAATAAAACACTTTTGATTTTTAAATCAGGCAAAAAATATGGGTTGAAACATCCTGCATGCAACTGAGGTCAAAAAAATAAATACAGAAGAATAATGATAATAAGAAGAAGAAGATTGCAGCCCCTGGTTACAGACACACTATTTCACTGTCTCAGATCTTACCAGGCTTTTACACGGGACAAGACCATCCCTCCACTTGGTCACATACCAACAATGGACAGCCTGGGTGATCTCTTTGCACAATAATATATTCCGATAAATTAATTTTGCAGATGCAACCATGCCTTTTTGAGAAACTATTCCCTACAAAAAAAAATTCTACTCGCCAGCATGATGTAGATTGTGGGTATGTATCCAAGTGGAGGGATGTTCGTCTTCCATGTCAAAGTCTGGTCAGGTCGGCCATTTCATTTGAGTCAAACTGTTTTCAGTCCTCCGAAAGCGGCGTACGGCTGCCTTCATGGCGGGGTAAAAACGGTCATACACGTACAAATCCACTCGTGCAAAAACACGAGTGTACGTGGGAGTTTCAGCCCATGAACGCAGAAGAAGAAGAAGAAGAAGAAGAAGAAGAAGAAGAAGAAGAAGAAGAAGAAGAAGAAGAAGCAGAAGCAGAAGAAGAAGAAGAAGTGTTTTCACGAGAAGGAGTGTGTCTTTAACGTGTGTGTGTGTGTGTGTGATTTTGAAACAAATAAAATGTCATAACTTTGGGACAGTATAATGAATAGTTTTGCGGTATATGTTTACCCGAAGCTGGAAATAACAAGGTTTTGGAAAGGAGAGAAACAAGAGAAATGAAAAAATGTTGAAACAAGGATGATCATTTATTGAGGATTGAATAGAGATGCCTATAGGACGATTAATATAGTATTATATCCCATGACCTCCCTTCTTTGTCTCTGTTACTTCAGTATGGGTATATATGTTGTATTTTTATAGCTCAATAAATACATCATGGACTCCAAAAAATATATGATAGTGCAGATTCCGATTTGGGCAAAGGACTACTTTCCTCCCGACCTTTGACCTCGCGCCGAACAATGTGACACATTTGTATGAAGTTCTAAAATCGTATTGCACGGCTCAGAAAACCATATCAGTTGCACGCAAAAATGAATCTCAGAACTGATCTGATGTATGAGATGCAATAAGCAAAAGTTTCTTTCATTATGAAAGCAATGCAGGTCGAAAAAAACGAACATTCAACTTACAAGATAACCAGATGCTAGCGAACCAAAACAAAAACACGAGTACCCTCCCCTTGCATCGTTAGCAGACGACTTTTGAGAATCTGTCGGAAGTGTGTTTTGGTGTGCGCCTTCAGCTATCAAACATCGGCTGTTTCACGTGTTTTGCGAGCAAGTCTACTCTTTTGCCTGGCTCTGCAGTAAGTCCACATATTTTTCCGTAATCCAGTCATATTCCTTCAAAATGCAATCAATCGGCGGTGACAGACGTGTCGGTCGCGTTTTCCTCACTCCCATACCAGTTTCAGTTCATCCATGCAAACACACTCGCAAAACAAGTTTATCACGTGGATACATTTCAAATAGGGAGCAAATGGTTAAATCTAAACCTACATATTTGTTCCCTAAAATTTGCTTCTCTGTCAATAAACCTAATTACACACGTTCGAGAAAAACAACGTGGAATCGATTCTGAATCGAGTAAGCCAAATGGGTCCCAAACCCGTTTCGCCCGTTCTGCCGACCTGAAACGCAAAACAAAAGAATTGTGCGCTTCAACTAAATTAATTTCTATTCGACTTCATTACTTTCTTGCAACTTATGAACCTTTACTTAAAGCTTTTAAATGGTCTGAAAGTAGTGTTACCGCGTACTTATCGATGCACTCATTCGTTTTATTTTTTCAGCGACGGTCACTTAGTTTAAGGTTGCAAAAGGGCTAAGTCTCGCTGGCAACAGTTTTACCCTGCACAGATCGCAACAGTGCCGCTAGTAGTCTACACTTTGTGTTTGATGGTAGAATGGGATATACAGATTACAACACTCGTGGTTTTTTATATGGCTTGTATTTCAGTCAAGACCCAGCGGGAATATCAATCGAGAGCCACTCGCCAGAGGCTCGTGTCTCCTGATGATATTCATCCGCTGGGTCTTGACTGAAATACAAGCCATATAAAAAACCACTCGTGTTGTAACCTATACATATACACATCAATCTGCAAAAATATCTCAATGGAAAAGACGTCTGATAAACAAAGGGAAGTAAGCTCTCTACAGACGACATGTGTACTATCTGCAGACAACATGTGTACTATCTGCAGACGACATGTGTACTATCTGCAGACGACATGTGTACTATCTGCAGACGACATGTGTACTATCTGCAAACGACATGTGTACTATCTGCAGACGACATGTGTACTATCTGCAGACGACATGTGTACTATCTGCAGACGACATGTGTACTATCTGCAGACGACATGTGTACTATCTGCAGACGACATGTGTACTATCTGCAGACGACATGTGTACTATCTGCAGACGACATGTGTACTATCTGCAGACGACATGTGTACTATCTGCAGACAACATGTGTACTATCTGCAGACGACATGTGTACTATCTGCAGACGACATGTGTACTATCTGCAGACGACATGTGTACTATCTGCAGACGACATGTGTACTATCTGCAGACGACATGTGTACTATCTGCAGACAACATGTGTACTATCTGCAGACGACATGTGTACTATCTGCAGACGACATGTGTACTATCTGCAGACAACATGTGTACTATCTGCAGACGACATGTGTACTATCTGCAGACGACATGTGTACTAGAGTAAGTGAGAGTGAAACGGAACTATCTTTGACACATTGACCAATGGAAAAGACGTCTGTCTGGACCAATCAAATTTACAAACACAGATTTATTCTTGTTCGGTTTCATTGTTCATGTTCTTCGGACCATTTTTTTTTTACATCGGTCCGTACTGTAGTTTGTAAAGAAACTATTTCAATTTCTGAGTCACTGTGTCCCAGATGAAATATCCATACAGGGAGTGACAGAAATGATTATCAAATACACACGTCCAGACCCGGACATAAACGAAGCATATGGCGCATATTGATATGCTAAATGCTTGGTTAACCTGAACACACGGATAATCATGAATTATTGCCTTTGATTAATCGGCACACATTGAAATAAGGGCCGACGGGCGCAATGGCTTGGTGGTAAGACGCCGGTCTCCAGGGCGGAAGGTCGTGGGTTGGAATCCCGCCTGGTGGGTTAATGTGGAGATTTTTCCGATCTTCCAGGTCAACTTATGTGCAGACCTGCTAGTGACTTAACCCCCTTCGTGTGTACACGCAAGCACAAGACCAAATGCGCACGGAAAAGATCCTGTAATCCATGTCAGAGTTCGGTGGGTTATAGAAACACGAAAATACCCAGCATGTTTCCCCCGAAATCGGCGTATGGGCGTTTACTCGACACTGGGCACTTACGAGGTACTTTACGGTACAGGTAGTACTGCAAGCAGGTCTCCTACTGTTTCCACCACTGCCACTACTGCACTACTGCTACTCTTACTGCTCCTACTACTTCTAAAGCGGCGACAATGATTGTTATGACTATCTGATTTTTATCGGCAATAAATACAAAATCCACTAGGCCCTGGGTGAAGCATTATTCGGGTCTTTCCGCCATGACTATAATTATACATGGGGGGGGGGGGGGGGCAGGCTAGAAGGTGTTTCGGTTATGTATTTTGAGCTGTTGGTTGTGTGTGTGTGTGTGTGTGTATGTGTGTGTCTGTGTCTGTGTGTGTGTCTGTGTGTGTGGGTCTCTGTGTGTGTGTGTGGGGGGGGGGGGGGTCGCGTACGCGCTTGCGTGCGTGCGTGTGTGCATTTTTTTAGTGGTGTTTTTTAATTGGTATGATAATGGTCTTCGGGGAATTGCCTAAAATAAATTCCGGCTGCTATTCCTGGGGAAAGCGTGCCGCGACCGAGTCTCAAGCGAGATGAACAGTTCACGTTGTTTTCACAATCTCTGTC
>NC_090260.1:9139396-9144396 GCF_037325665.1 Littorina saxatilis
GAAGTTTTACGTCCTAGAGACTTGTGTATTTTCAGTAGTCTGTTTTTCTTGCGCGACAGCATGTCGGATAGTGAGAAAAAGAGAGCGGCTAAGGCCGAGAGTAAGGGCAAAGGCCCTGGCAAACCTAAGTCCTCGGCTTCTACTTCTTCGGCTAGGAACCCCACGGTTCACGTTTCTGACCCGAAGACTAACTTCGTTTTTTCGGTGCCCATTTCGGCGCCGGAGGAAACTTCGTCTGGCTCGCGGGCGGCGGGCGTTTCTACTACCACGTCCGTTTTGACCCCGGTACCTGTGCCGGAGGCTGGCACTCTTGTGGCTAGCATTTTGTCCTCTTTGCTTCCAGAAATTCGGACGCTCGTGCGTTCAGAGATGGCGCGGACGGACCCTGTTTCCAGCTCTGCCTCCCTCCCGGGGGTGTGCGACCCTCGGTCGTTGGCTTCCTGTGTTCCTGCTGTTTCCGGTTCACCTGTCCAGCCTGCTGGCTTCGGCGTTGGTGCTGGAGGCCGTGAGCAGGGAGGCGTTTCTCTTCTCGGCCGGCGCTCGGTGGCTTCCGCTTGCGGGAGTGCACCTGCGCAGGTCCCTTTTGGGACACGGTCGTCGCAAGGTATGTGCTCGCAGCAGCCGTCCGCGGCAGCTGCACTTCCAGTTCCTGGAAGTAGTGGTTCACTGGACAGCGGACAGACCATGGTCCCTGCCGGTTTGAGCTACGAATTACGTAAGCAGTCGTTCACGGCAGCTTCCCTTCCGGCTCCGGCCGGAAGTAGTGGTTCACTGGAAAGCGGACAGACCATGGTCCCATCCGGTTCGAGCCACGAACTACGTAAGCAGTCGTTTACGGCAGCTTCTCTTCCGGTTCCGGCCGGAAGTGTTGGTTCACTGGTATGCGGACAGACCATGGTCCCTTCCGGTTCGAGCTTTGCCCAGTTTCAGCAGCCGTTTCCGGCAGCTGCCCTTCCTGCCTGGGCGGGAAGTGTGGGTCCAGCTGGTCGTGCACAGTCCTCTGTCACTTCCGGTTCCGGCCTAGGGCTTCCGGGTTGTAGCTGGCAGACTCCACAGCCATGGCATAGCTATGCCGTTGCGTCTGCTCTTCCGGCTCCTCCCGGTTCTTCCGGTTCGGTTCTCGCCGCGTCCGTTGGGATGCCGGCGGATTTCGAATTCGGTCGTTCTCCTGGGCATTCGGGCTTTCTGCCTCTGTTGGATCAGCAGCAGCCACACACTCCGGTGGTGTCTGCTAGCTCCTCCCTTCAGCTGCCTTCGGTTGCTGGCGTTTCTCACCCTCCTCTTAGCCAGGGTGTGAGTTTCGTCGATGACCAACAGGAGGGGCGTTTGGCTTCCGGCCTGTCCTCGCAGCGTCATTTGTCGGGTTCCTTGGGCTATGAGCCATCCCCGTCATGTGGCGTTTCGGACCTTGGGTCTGTGGACGAGGAGCAGCTGCCTTCGGCGGCTCCGGCCAGCTTCAGGGTAGCGCTTGAAGCGGCCGCGGAAGTCACTTCGCGATATTTCCCGGAAGGGGCTTCGTCTTCGACCACGCCTTCGGCGTCGGGTCCGTCGGCGATGGCAGACTTCCGGTGGGCGAAGGAGGAGGACAGCTACTTCCGGTTTGAAGAATCACCGTCAGTGGCTTTCCAGCTTTCTCGTTTGTTCGCCAAGCCCGCTCCTGCCGGCAGCGGGTTGCCTCCAGCAGCAGTTCCGCTTCTGGTGCCGTATGGCACAGCTCCGGAACATGCTTTGCCTTATCTGGCTGCTGCAACACAGGCAGACTTCTTCGTGCCCTTGGCGGCTCAAAGGAAGTTGCCTTGGCCTAAGGCTTCACGGAACCTTCTTTCGTCCTTTGCTCTGCCGCGTGCGCCGCTTCCGGTCACGCCGGCATTGCTACCTCTTTTGACGAAGCCTTTGAAGAAGGATTCCGTTCTCCCTCTTTCGGAGCAGTCTCTCCTGTCCTCTGAGGAGGTGGGAAGGCAGCTCCTGGAACTCAGTTCCATTTCGGAGACTATCCTGCGGGCTCTTTCACGTGCTCTTACAGAATCTTTGGCTCCCTTTACCTTGAGTAAGGAGCAAGATTCGGAGGACGTATCCACACTCCTCTCCACGCTGGCAAGGGTGAACGAGGAACAAATGAGATTGTCCTCTCTGCAGTACGTACATTTTGTCTCGTGCAGAAGGGACTTGTTTCTCACCCACTCCCAGTTCTCTGAGGAGTCGACGAGAAACACTCTCAGATCGTCGCCCTTGGTGGATGGTGCTCTCTTCGGCAACCTGGCCGCTGATGCCAGGAAGCAGGAGATCGACACCAACAGAGAACAGCAGTTCTCTTCCTTTGCGCTTCAGTCCCTGAAGCAGCCCAAGCAGGCTGCTCCTCAGCAGGCTCAGCACAAACAGGCTAAGACCTCTGCTCAGGCACATCCTGCTTCCCGGAAAAGATCTATTGCCCCTTCCCGCGGGTCGGGCAAGAGATCTTTTTCGAGGAGGGGTAGGGGCTCTTCCAGTGGAAAGCCCCACCCCCAATGAAGCGTTCCCGGCTTCACGCCCCCCCCGCCCTCCACCTTGGTGATGGCGGGGGGCCTTGCTCGGGCACTCCCACATTGGCTGGCCGCCATACGCAGCCGATGGTTAGTGGGTGTTGTGAAGTCGGGATTCCGCTTGCTTTGGCTGGGGGACAAGGCCCCTCTTACCAGGTGTCCTCCAGCCTTCAAGCCCCCCTTCTCACAGGAGGCAAGGGCCGTCCTCCAGTCGGAGGTTGCCTCACTGATAGAGAAGGGCGCGGTGGAAGCGGTCTCGGACCACAGCTCCCCGGGGTTTTATGGACGGCTTTTCGCGGTCCCCAAAGCTTCGGGAGCTTGGCGTCCTGTCTTGGATCTTTCGTTTCTCAACAAGTTTTTGAGAACGATTCGATTCAAGATGGAGACTCCTGCCTCGGTTCGGGACGCTCTCCGCCCAGGAGACTGGGTGACCTCGATCGACTTGACGGATGCGTACTTCCATATTCTGGTGCATCCCGCCGACCGGAAATGGCTCCGTTTCCGGTGGGCCAGTCAAGTCTACCAGTTCCGCGCACTGCCTTTTGGGCTGTCCCTTGCCCCATGGATCTTTACCATGGTGGTGAGGCAGCTTTGCGCGCTGGTGAGGTCACAGGGAGTGCGGCTGCGAGCATACCTCGACGACTGGCTCATCATGGGCCAGAGCGAGGCTCTCTGCAGGCAGCACACTCTCTTGGTTCTCCGAGAGGCCAGCTTGCTGGGATTCTCGGTCAACCAGACGAAGTCAGAGCTCGTGCCGTCTCAGTCATTCACTTACCTGGGGATGACGTTCAATACGGTCACCTGGACTGTCCAGCCTTCGCAGAAGCGGGTGGACAAGCTCCAGGCTCTCATCCGCTCTACTTCGCTTCTCCTGAGAGCTTCCCTTCGGACTTTGGCCTCCATCCTGGGGCAGATGGAGTCCATGGCCCTGCTGGTTCCACTAGGGAGAGCTCACAAACGCCCGCTTCAGCACGCGCTGAAGCCGTTGGTGGACTCTCCTTGTGTGGATTGGAACACTCTGGTTCCCCTGGGGGATTGGTTCCAGGCTGCAACCCTCCCGTGGCTGGACTCGGGATGGGTATGCAGGGGGGTTCCCATTGTTTCCCCCCCTCCCAACATGGACCTGTTCACAGACGCGTCCTTGCTGGGTTGGGGGGCTCACACGGACCGGCTCACGGCCTCCGGACTGTGGTCTGCGGAACAGAGCACATGGCACATCAACTCGCTAGAGTTGGAGGCCGTGTTCCTTGCTCTGGTCGCGTTCCTCCCTTCCCTGGCAGCCAAGCGTGTGCGTCTGTTCACGGACAATACGACAGTGGCTGCCTACGTGAACAAGCAGGGAGGTTCGCGGTCCCCCACTCTCTCCCGCAGAACGTGCGAGATCCTCTCCTGGTGCTCCCAGCGGGAGATCTCTCTCTCAGCGCGTTACCTGCCAGGGAGCCTCAACACACTGGCGGACGCGCTCAGCCGCTCCGACAGGGTGTTGCAGGCGGAATGGACCATCACGCATGGTGCCCTTCTCCGCCTTTGGGCTGTGGCCCCGAAGCCTGTGGTGGATCTCTTCGCCACCAGATTCTCCAGGCGCCTTCCGGTGTTTGTCTCCCCCTTCCCCGATCCGGAAGCGTGGGGGACCAACGCCTTGGACATCCCCTGGACAGGGCTGGAGGCTTATGCCTTCCCACCCTTCCAGCTGCTCAGCCAAGTCCTCAGGAAGGCGGAATTGGAGAGGCCGTCCCTGCTTCTGGTCACCCCTCTGTGGCCGTCTCAGCCCTGGTTTCCGGACCTTCTGAGACTCGCACACGGCCCTCCAATTCCTCTGGCTCTGGTACCAGGCGAACTCGTTCAGCCTCGCACCGGAGTTCCTCACGAGCACCCGCAGTCTCTCAATCTTCACGCGTGGAGACTGTGAGGTCCGCTCTGAGGCGGTCTGGGGCTTCCGACCGCACTTTGGAGTTGGTGCAGCGCTCGCATAGGGCCTCTACCTCCTCAGTGTATTCGTCGCACTGGCGTGCCTGGGTCACCTGGTGTCAGGCTCATGGGCTGAACCCGGTGGCTCCTCGTACTATGCACGTAGCCAACCACTTAGCGGATTTGTCTTCCCAGGGGGCTTCTTCCTCCTCTTTGAAGGTTCGCAGGTCGGCGATTGCCTCGACTCTTAAACAGATCGGTCATACCATCAATGTTAGTGGAGTTGTCGCTGGGGTTATTAAGGGCGCGTCTTTGCAGGACGTTAAGCGCTCTCCTCTGCCCAAGTGGGATCTTTTCCTTGTCCTCGAGTTCTTGCGCTCGGCGGACTTCGAGCCTCTAGAGGGCTCTAGCCTCGCGAACCTTACTCGTAAGGCTCTGTTTTTGCTACTTCTGGCTTCGGCCCGCAGAGGTAGCGAGATACACGCTCTTTCAGGCAGTCCGCAGGACATCGGCCGAGAGCGTGACGGCTCCTTGTCTTTGCATTTCCGGGAGGCCTTTCTGGCCAAGAATCAG